>NW_015150790.1:537994-588022 GCF_000732505.1 Cyprinodon variegatus
CCCCCCCCCCAACCCGCTGATTGATCCCATCGATGAATTTAGCAGCCTTATCGATCAGAGCTTGATCTATAAGGCTCCGCTGCTCTTATTGGAAGCTCTCCATCTGCTCTCCCTCCATCTCTCTCGCTCTTTTTGACTCTCTTCTCGCGAGCGGCTGCGTTTGGCTGGAAGCCACGCTCGCCCTGCCGAGCCAGGCTGTAATTATCCCCGGTGAGGCCGCGCTAACGCAGCGTGGCGCGCCTGTGGGGAACCGGTTAGCCCTGCACCATCGGTGGGGGCGCGTGTGTTGATCCCGCTCCAGCAGCTCTTATCATGGCGATTTTAAAGCTATTTCACCAATGTAAAGCAAAAAAAAAAGGGATTCCGATCTATGTTTTTATTCCAGGGCGCAAAAAACCGAATGGAGTGCGCGTTTTGGTTTTTTATAGAATGTGTTTTGAACGCCATAAATCTATTGATTACGCGCACGCTCGCGCCTGAACGTGCCCGAGAGTGCTCAGGCAAGTTTCTGTGTGTGAGTTGCAGTAAGCGATCCATAACGATCTGCAGGTGGATTGTGCTGATTAGTACCGGCTGCTGTGGACTGAGCTGCGTGCAAAGAGCTTCCTGCAATCTGAGCCTGCCGACCGAGAGCCTCTCTGTTTGTGTGTGCGCGCTGTGCTCGCCTGTGTGTTGGCAGGCAGCCCACTTTCTTTTTTTCTCTCTGTCTTCCTAAATGTGAGTCAGTCGGGGCCGTGCGGTTTTCGTCTCTGTTTTAAGCATATCTGACGAAACGTGCACTGAAGGTGCGTTTTGAACTTGCCATGCGAGCGCGTGGGTTTGCCAGACTTCTGCTTAAGCGTTTGAATGCAACAGCAGATGGCTGGATCGCTGATACGCTGCGTGTGACTGTCAGTGGGTTTCTGTGTTTTCACCATTATTCTGACTTTTCAAACATGAACGTAAAAACAATAGGATCAATACTTTTTACGCATGTTTAAAGGTAGTTTGAGCGTTTTTATGACCATGGTGGGAAGCTTTCCTAGAGAGATGAGGCAGCTTGAGGGGAAAAGATGGTTGCCCTTTGTTTGCCATGTTCTCCATGAAATTTGGTGTGGAAATGTTCTTTGTGATGTAAAGGTTGACCCTCTGATCAGTTAGGAACTGTGTTTTGAGCCCTTGGCCTGCTGAAAACATGTTCTAAACTAACTGTGCATCACAATACTCCATTCCCCACTGTGCAGCACGGCAGTGGCAGCATCATGCTGTGCACTGGAAAAAGTATTACCTTGCTGAAACTAAAAAAAAAAAAATGGTCCAGATATCACATCTAAGATATTTGACTTCACAGAATCTGAATTGAATCGCTTGTTATGACCTGATTATATTATGTTGATGTAAATAATAACACTGCACTTGACACAACTTAAAATCTTTGCCCTGTTCCAAATGATTTTCTGAACATTTCAGTTAATAAACCAAACTAATATATTGACATTGGACCAACCTAATGTAATTACTTTTAACTAAATTAACGAGAGTTAATGTTTGTATAGAAACCAGTTAATTTAAATATAACCAAGTTGGATGTTTCACATATCATTTGACTTAAAAAATAATTTCCATTTCCCATCTTACAAACTACATCGTGGAAAGGTTGCCAGTCCATCGCAGGGCAACACCACCTCTAAACTTAATTTAGAGAAGCCAATTAACCTAACAGTCATGTTTTTGGACTGTGGAAGGAAGCCGAAGTACCCAAGCATGCTCAGGGAGAACATGCAAACTGCATGCAGAAAGACCCCGGGCCATGAATTCAACCTGTAACCTTCTTGCTGCAAGGCAGCAGTGCTAGCCACTGAGCCACTCTGTCATGGTCTGGGACTTGGACTTGTACATCTATTTAGTTCAGGTTAAATCAAACTTGATGTCTCAAAATCCAAAAATAACGAGTTACAAAATCAAATCAATAATTTTATCTAGTTTAGAGTGAAAAGCATTAGTTTCAATGAACAGTCATGTTACACTTTTTTTCAGTGTGGAGAGGATTTTCTTCAGATCAGACATAGAAGCTGGTTAGAGCATTATAATCTCATTGAGAAGCCGTGATTTTAATGCATGGGATTTGCAGAAGGTTTGGGATTTTATTTACATGTGGGAATCTCCATTAGTTTTTGCTTTTACTTTATTTTTCCTTTAGTAGCGTCTGGCTGGCTGAAGTGGTAAGTCACCCGCCCTGCAAACAGGAAGCCAGGGTTTGTACAGTTGGGGGGGGAATGAGCTGCCAGTGTGGGTCCTTTGGCCAGACCCGTTACGCTAATGCCTGTTTTAGGGAGTGGCGGCCTAGTGGTTAGAGTATGCGTTTAGAATCCTGAGGTTCTGAGTTCAAGCCCCACTCCCAGTTTCTACTACTCTGGGTCCCTGAGCAAGACCCTTAACCCCCACATTGCTCCCTGGGTGCCGCACAACGGCAGCCCACTGGGACTGGTTAAATGCAGAGAGTTAATGTTGTTGCTATGCACTTGTGAGAGTGTAACAACAATAAAAAAAAAAGCTGGAAAAAAATAAAATACTGGAATCTATAAATCAGTGTCCCAAAATGGAAGCAAGAGGACAGGATCTCTGTTTTTAAGCAACATTCTAAGTCACTAGTACACAAGTGTGAGCTTTTTCAAAACCACATGCCATTCGTGGTCTGGCTTTCTAAACCACAAAGTTCACACACGGCCATAAAACCACTGCATGGTCATTAAAAAAAAAAAAAGGTCTGGACTCGCTCACCAAGCCTGTTTCACTCTCAGCAAAACTTTTTTCTTCCTCCTCCGTCTGGTGAAAGTACTCTGGTGTGCTTTTCCGACAGAAATCTGGTTTGCCCCTTGGTTTCTCAAAGCAATATTCATCTTAATCCAGTTTTCCGTGAGTGATGGAAAGGGCCGGCTGGCTTCAACACCCTTGGAGGCTGAGCACAAGGGAGAGAAATGAAGGAAAGACCTGATGTGTGCTGTTGCTTCTTTTTCCACACCTCCCTGACCTTTTTGCATGATTATAGGTGGGTCATTAGCAGGGATTTGTTTAAACTGCTCAGGGCTGTTTTCAGACGTTACTTGAAGGAAAGTCTCTTTGGTTGAATTTCTGTTTTTATTGAACTTTTTTTTCTTCTTTAGAATAAGATGAACTAGGGGGACACATGTTTAATTTTGGTTTGGTTGTGTTATTTGAAGAGCTGCAGGGTTGAGCCTTCCTACAGAAGTATGGGCAGAAAAAATGTTTAGAAGTTTTGTTTTTCATTTTTCTAATAAAGTGGAATCTTTTTGTTTTGTCTTATAAAATGTAATGAATTTGGAATATTTGGTATTATGGTCCAGCATGTTGCTGATCTGCCTCAGTCTGAATCAAAATTATTTAGGTTCGGAAAGTGCAGCATCCCTTGATCTTATTAACATGGATTTATTTATTTATTTAATATATATATATATATCCTTTTCAGTTGAGTTCAAAACTTGTATATTTTTTTTCTCTGAAAAATGAACGGTGCTGACTTAGAATGGCTCTTTGGATTATCCCTATGTCGGTGATAGGATTTCCACTGGAGACTTGCATCTGATTTTAATTCAGTTTAGCCTCAGGGTCTTAGGTAAAAAAAATAAAAATAAGAAAATAGAAGAATATCAAGGCTGTTGACTTTTTTGTTGTTTTTTTCTCACTGGCCTTGTAAAGGGGCTTCTCCAGAATATCTAATTACTTATTTTGATTTTATGCACAATGAAGATCAGCCATCTGAAAACACTTTTTTCACACCTTGTGCTTCTCCCGGTGCAGCAGCAGCAGCAGAGGAGTTTCATTTGGATTGCACCTCGTCTTTTAACAATTTTCTGTTTCTTTTGGGGGTTTTTCCCCACTGTTTCCTTTGTAGTGGAAGCCCCTGCTGTGTAAGTGGTTCACTGCTTTCGCTGGAGCTAAAGTCACACTGAAAGGTGCTTGAGAGTCTAATCATAGAAGCGAGATGAGCAAATAGGTTTTTCAATTTATCTGGCCATCAAAACTTTATTGCATAAACTTTGGAAACAAAGAATAAATAGTGTTTCTCATCACATGGTTCCTGATGTTAAATGGATATTATTAACAGCAATTTAACATTTTTGCAACTAATTATGCCTATTAATGTGACCTTCGAAAGTTTATATTACCCTAAGAAATGTTTGAAACTTATATTGTATATATTGTATTTGTGTTTTATGCAGTCGATCAACAGAAAGCAGGAAAATTATTTTTATTTAGCTGCAAAAACTAAAATAAATCCATTGTCACATTTTTATTTATTTTTTTTAACAGTGTCCTGTCTGGCAATGTGGCAATAAGAATAATTGTCTTGATGCCAAAAAGAGCCCAACAGATTTTACTTTCACAAGTGTAGCAGTATGGCTATCGCCATATTGCTCCACTTGTTTCATGCATATAAATTGCTTTATTATAATTATGCAGGGAGTTTTACAGTTTATATGGACACTGCAATGTAAATAGAGCAGAAAAACAGAAGAAAAGGAAAAAAGAAAAAAAAAGAGAAAAGATGAAACAAAGAAGAGTTAGAAAGGAGACAATGGCAAAACATTTTCAGTCTGCTTCATCACCTAACGAGATGAAAAAAGAAAAGCACCACCGAAAGACATGGTACGAGACATACAATAAAGCAACACCTTGAAACTATCGCTAAAGTAATGTTATTAAGTCTGACATGTACTCTGTGTTACCTGAAGATATGAATGTGGGGTTTCTCTATTGTCACAAATTTTAGAGGTCAGTAGAACCATTTATCCCAAATGCAAACGGTCACCTGTGATATAAATCTACAGAGCACATCACTTTTAACACACCGTCCCCACTATGAAACATAGCTTTGGCAGCATCATGCTGTGATATTGCTTTGCTTTGGCACTAAAAGGGGAAAGAAAAATTCAACCGTAAGGGTAGAGGTCACATTCTTGCAGGACAAAGACCTCATAAAATGTATTAGATGAAGGGATTATTCATTAGTTAGAATGGCCTAGTCAAATCAGGCTATCAAACCATTTAAGAACAAGTGATTTGACTTTGATTTTCACAGACACTGCATTAATGCAACTGCGTTGGAGCCATTTTGCAAGGAAGAAATGCCAGAAATTGTCAGTCTCTAGATCTGCAATGATGAAAGTATTTGAAATTTGTGTTGCTTAATTATACAATGTTGGTTTATTGCATAAAATCCAAAAAACTTTACCAAGGTTTGTTTGTGTAAAGACCAAAATGTGCAAAAATGTGGTAAATCAATGTATATCTGAATTGTGAATGGATTTTAGTTTTTCTTTAACCGAGTCATTGTAATTGCAATGACCTGCAGTGTGAATTTATAGTCCCCCGCTCTATATTGTGGTTTAGCAGCTGTGGTCAAAGCAAGCAACTCTCACTGATGAAAGGTGAGGAGAGGGTGGAGCTGAGCAGAGCAAACATGCCCGCTAATTCACCCTGGATTTGTTTAGGTTTTAGAGAGTTTTTCTTCCAATCGGTGTGTCAGAAACTCCATGCAGCGTTTTTTTTTTTTCTCTGCAGAGAGGAAAAAAGAGGAGCTTTTGTTCTGAATGCAGGCGGACGCCCATCCTGCTACCTTTTCGCCAACAGCGGAAGCCCTGAGCTCCACTTCCACCGGCCTCCTAATCTAAACTTCTGGACATCTTGGCCTTCGAGATGAGCTTAGCTTTTTTTTAAACGCATCCATATGCGAGTGCTCTGCGAGCTTTGTGTTTATTTGTGTATGACTGTCTGGTTTAACTCCCACTTTCAGCAGCTGCGGCAAATGCAGCCAGACCTTCCATTGCCAAGGCTCCCTCTTACTCCTACTCTGCTTCTGTCTGTCTCCAACGGCTGGCTGTCTGTCTTTCTGTTGGCCTTCTTTCTTTCTTTATTTTCCTGTCCACAAACCCCCCACCCCCCCATCTCTCCTACACACACGCAGGCACATGATGCACACACCTCGGGCTTGATATTCATAGCCTCCTCCTCCTTTGCTTGACATGGGAGCTTTAACAGATGTGCCCCAGCCTTGAGCTGCCTCCCCCTCTGTCCCTCTTGCTCCCTCTGTGTCTCTTGTGTTTCACAGAGATATCTTTAGGCTTGGAAAAAAAAAGACAAATAAACAAAATTGATTTGCAATCTATTCCCATAGCGTCTAGTGAAAAGGCTGAATGAAGCAAATGAAAAATGGTTGAAAAACTGTGATGGGATTAAAGAGTTTTGTTATGAAGCCTAATGAGGTTCGGACAAAGAAAAACATTCGGATTATTAAGATTATGAATAAATTGTCATGATTAGAGCAACAAACTGCAGCGATCTGTTGTGTATACAGAGGCAGCCTGAGGCATACACGAACAGACCTGCTTCTTGCGGCCTCCAGGCCATCAGGGGGCACCTGAGAGCACTTTAGCTATCATGTTTTTACCTCTTTCCTGTAGGCGGAGCATAGCTGGAGGTAGACCGATTCCCCCAAGCACTTTAACAACGTCATCTAATAAGTTTTGTTGGCTTGCCTTTTGCAGAAAATCCGCTTTTATCTAAATACGGATGGACTTTAACGGATGGAACTAGACCGGTTGACCCTTACACACACACACACACACACTTACTGGATGGATGGCCTCTCCACGATTATATCTGATTGATCAGCCTGAAATCTACACCTACAGTAGCTAATTAAAAAGGATAAGGGTGATACGAAGTAGATTTTTTTCGCCAAGTTCTGAAAACATCCATCTTGGCTTGGGTGATTGTAAACAGAAGAAACAACTGCAACCGGACAAGCAACTGCAGTTGCATGACTTATGGAGTTATGTTGCCTAACCAAACCATAATCCATACTAACGAAATACGATATTTAATTTATCTTAACTTACCTGCAGCAGGTATGCAATAACATTTAAAATAGTAATTTCTGGCAACTGACAACACAACAAGATGCCATTTTTAGCCACTTGTATACAACCCTGTGCTGGTTTTGACTGGCCACCTCCAGTTGTCGGTTCATTTGCCTGCAGCTAACGTTGACTTAACTGTGACATCAGCAAAGAATGGTTTATTGAACTTAAATTAATAAAATAAAAATACCTAGTTTGATATTTAACAGAGCATTACAATATTAAACATTTCTGCTGCTTGTGACTTTGCTGGAGTTACATTTTGTTAAAAATAAACTTTAAGCTGTTCATTAATAAGAATGGTCCCTCCTCTCCAGGTCCACAGGGTCTGCGCTAAATGACTGTAAAACTCATCTATCGTCTGAATTAAATGCTTTGAAAATCACCTTCTCTTCATAGTCTTTCTACTTATTAGATAATAATCAAGTCATGCATTAAAATATTGAAAATATATATATATTTTGGTAATTCAGTAAAAAAAAATGTGAATCTCCAAAGGATTCATTAAAATGTGCAAGTAGGCATGAAGTGATCAGCGTATGGAAAAATTGGTGCAGAAATATCCAGTAGAGAACCATAAAAACCATGAAGCTTATATACTCGGCCGCTCACCTTGCTGTCTGTATATACTGTGACCCTCCAAGGACCTGGCCTACCCGAACTAGGTCCTTCAAAGGCCATGAAAATAAAGAGGCCAGAAGAGTTGGGGTATAGATTCAAACAGATCTAGCCTTATCCCCCGTCATCACCTAGCGCCTGTGACAGCTGACTCAAAAAGCAGGTAAAGAATGGATGCCGAACGTCTTACTACTCTTGTACGTGCTACTTTCATTTTGAGGAGCCTCAGCAGCAGTACCATTATCGCACATATCAGATTTGTTGTCCCTGCACTGCAGAGATATTGGAATCTGAGCTGAAATATCAGCCCAGGGACAGATAAAAGCTTTCACTAAACCAAACAATACCTACCACATATCTGACTCAATAACCATTTAAAACAACAATTTTCATTGTTTTAAGTCAAAATTATTTATATAGTTATTAATTATTATTTAAATAGTTATTTAAAGTTATTAGTTAGTTATTAATTTAAATAGTTATTATTAGTTATTATATAGTTATTAAACTGTGCTTGAAATATTCACCACTGTTTGTTGCCTTTTCACTTTTTCCTCTTTTTCCTCTTCGCAATGAATCATGGGATACCCTAGATCAGCGGGCCCCAACCTTTTTTGCGCCACGGACTGGTTATACCATGTCCTCCTCCACTGTGCGGTGCCTGCCCCATGTTTGTTATTCGTCACCGTTGTTGGGAAGCAACAGGCTAAGGCAACAGCAGGACGCTGACAGCAAATCCCATAATGCTTTGTGAGGAGAGTTCTTTGCGCAAAGCATTCTGGGATATATCTGCCTTTTCTGAGGACGTTCTTTTCTTCTTATTCACTACGTAGCCACTTTTTCTCCTACGACCCTCGGCCATTTTCAAAGAACCGCGGTAAGAAAGTTGAGCTTCAATGACTGTCTGAAACCATAGCTCACCACACATATACACCTGAAAGTGCTCATGAATGTGCTCAGAAAAATATAGCCAACAGAATGAGCACGTAGGACGGCCTTAGGTAAACATATCATCAGAATGATTGACAATTAGGAGGACCACTTATTTAGATGATCCTCCCAGAAATAAAAGATTGTCATCTATACCTTTAACTGGCCGTTTGAACAGATGATCACTACTTTCTGCTCCCTGTTGGTCAGGTAACTCCGCCTCCCTGCCATCTTTTTTATTTGTCGCTGCCATGATGCTTTGTTACGAGAGCTCTCACAAAGCAAACTAGGATATATCTGCTCATCTAGTTACCATGGATGATCACTACTTTTCAAGGTGCATTGTGGGAAATTTCGAGTCACCTGATTTTTCATCCACTAGATGTTCAGACGCTCATCTAAAATGGCGTAATCACTATATAGGGCCCTATATAGTGAATCACTATATAGGGCCCTATATAGTGATTAGGGTGAAAGTTTGAACACAGCCCGGATCTGTCTTTCCAACCGGGCATAAAGAAGGCTGCATTCGAAGGAGTCTTCGAATCCCAATGGGCCACAGCGCCACACTATGACATAATCGGCTGAAGAATCTGGCCTTCGGAGGACACAGCTGCTGAATTCAAACTCAACCATTGACAGTCAAACGAGAAGGGCTAATCACAAGAAACATGCTGCAGCTGAGGCAGAGAGAAAGGCACGGCACCTGAGGAAGAAGTACTAATTTAAATGGAGGTAGCCAAATTGAGGCCCCGTCCACACGAAGTCAAAACGAACACGAAACGCTGATATTTTCCAAAACGTTTGCCGTAAAGACTGAGACGTAAAATAAATGTGAGCGTCCACATGAATGCATGAAAACGCTGCAAAATGTATGCCAGGCCTGTAAGTGGCGCTGTGGTGCCAAAGCAAAAATAAGCGACGAAATGTTGGGCATGCGCACTAATATTTATACATGGTTGCCCTGCGGGTCCATTTTCGTGGTTCAGTCAAATTCAGGTGCTGAACTATGTCGTCGATATTGCTCTGTTCTTCCTGGAGATATTCCAGAAGAAGAAGATTCTGTTGTAAGCCCAACAGCAGGGTGAGTAGCATTAGCAGCAACGGCGCCATTGTTGTTGTGATACTGGTCGCGCATGCGTGTTTAGAGGCGACGCTATGACGCATGCGTGTAAAAAAAAATATGCGGTTAGGGCGTAAAGATGGAAACGCGAAAACGGCGTTTCGAAATCTTCCCACTCTGAAGGCTGAATAAAAAAAAGATCGTTTACAGACCCCCGAAACGCCGGCTTCGTGTGGATGAGAGGCTGGTTTGGTGAAAAATTTGTGCGTTTAGGCCAGGGTTCGTCTTCGTGTGGACGGGGCCTGAGATGCACAGAAACCCAGGAAAAAAACTTACAGAAATCTTTCAGAAATAGTTCTATAAGAACAAAAAGCACTTAATAACCTAAGAAATTAAACATAAAGCATGAACCAACAAAGGTTTACCATGGAAAACCCCTAAGTACAAATTCTCAAAAAATCTAATCATTACATGAGCAAAATAATAAAAGGTCAATCTACTAAATATGCCTATCAGTCTATAGTGTGTTCCCTTTTTTAATGAATCACTGCATTAATGCAGCATGGCATGGAGGTGATCAGACTGCTTAAAGAGGCCTAAGTTAAACCCTTCTGCATTATGGAGTCTGTTGTATCTTATATTCAATACTCTATTTATCCTCTGCAGGATTTGGGTCACACAAGTTTTCTGTTCACTTAAGTATAGTGGTACCTTGCCATTATAGCAGGTAGTACTTTTATCCGTGGGGGCAGTTTGAAAAGTAAATCGGCATCTCTATGTCAGTTGTCATCAGTGAGGCATAAAGTGCTACTATTGTTTTCTGCATCGGAAGATGGTATGGTTCTCTAAATCAGCCTGGGAAGCTGAATCCAAGCTGCTCGGATTCTGTGCTCACTTCCAGAACCCTGGACATAGATTTCTAAACATAAAACCAACCTTATCTTAATCTGATTAAGTCAAGTCCTATTAGTTCAGGAAAGATTTTGGAGTTTCTGAATAAGGCATAACACTTTTTGTTTTCCAAGAGCTCCTACTCCAGCTGCTGTCTGTAGTCTGAGAATCACATATTTCTAATTTTCATTTTCCGTAATGCATGACTTAAATTATCTGAGAAACTACACGCTGGTGGCAATCTGTCTTTTTCCTATTGAATCTATATAATATATTAATTTCACTTTTAAAATTCAATTACTGAAGTTAATTAACTTTTCTATGATGTTCTAATTAACAGCGACGGACCAGGAATGTGAATTCGGGCCCCAAATCAAATTCAGCTTGGAGCCCAATACGTTGATGTTTAAATTACCCCAAAAATATATATACATAGATGAAAAAAGTAGATTTTTAACAATAAGTGGTCTGTATTGTTTAGTTTATATCTCGCTCTAAATGATCCATGTGCCTCATTTGGCCCCTAATGTGTTTTTAAACCCTGCCTTGTGCTCTTTAGGAGTTTCAGCGGAGCCTTCTAGGTGTGTGCGTTTCTCTCCGGGAACGTGTTTGTGTGTGTCTCCGTGTGCGCGCGCAGCCAGTGCCGTGCGCTGAAGGCTTATGGTAATTGCGGTCTCCCGACTGGCCTTCTGGGTAGAGTCTGCGCGAGTGGGAGTGGAAGCGAGTCGCTCGGTCTCGGCAGCGTTCATCCATTCTCTCTCGCTCTGCGTGTGTGCGGCACTCCCCGTAATCACACAGCTCTGTGTGCGTCCTCGGAGCGAACCGAGGGGCTCCTGACACGAGCTGCTCTCTGCGACTCTGGAGGAGGAAAAGAGAATCACGGGAAGGAGCTGAAAGAAAATCAGAAACTAAACAGGATAAATTTTCTCTAAAGCTTTTTTTGTTTGGTCGTCGCACGGATTGGAAGCAGAGAGGTGGGGGGACGCGCTGTGAGGAGCGGAGCGACGCAGAGCGGGAGGAAAAGGGGCTTTTTCCGAGCACGGCGTGCTCAGCGCAGACCCAACATGGCGCTGCTGCGAGGTACGGACGAGCTGATTTAATTTCTCCACCAGACTCATTTCACCACCTTTATTCTACGAGGGTCTCGGAACATTTTTTTTTTTTATCTTTATGTCTCATCGGACCTTCGTGTGGATTTTTTTCAGGACCCCCCCTCCCTCTTTCGGCGCAGGATCTTTTTCTAGCTCTATGGAAGCTCCTAAAAAGTGCGCTTTAAATAGAGACTAAAGGATGAGAGTCTGTTGTAGACAATAGAACAAACACAGAGGGACTTATTTATAAATTTAGCTTCGTTTCGTGACAAGTGGATAACCTGTTAGACACTTTTTTTTTCTTGTCTCCTCCTGGTCGGGATCGTTCGTCTCCAGCATTTTGGACCAAGCTCTGCGTAAAAACAGGACAAAAGAATTGAATCAAACTCTACGGAACTTGCACCATTTAATCAGGTGAGCCAAAAACAAAAGACTAATCTGTGTTTTATTTCCTCATAAGCATATGTGAAATCCCCCTTTTTTCCGGAGCCCCGGAAAAAAAAAGAAACGTGCTCAGTCCTTTATAATTGTCCTCATAACGGTTTGACTGCTTTACATGATTCATTGTGATTTTCATGTGGAGAAAAAAACCCAAACGGGCTTGATCCTGATCGCGCTGATGTGCGCAGGGACTGTGGGAGAGGATCGGACCACTTCTAAGAATAGCGCATAGGGTGGTCTTTGTGCGTTTCGGCGGGGCAGCGGCATGTGGCTGATAAACAGCAGCGATCCGAGGCTCCTGTCAGCCGGGCGGAGGTGAGAAGGACGTCCCAGAGATGAGCGAACTTGAAAGTGGCGCCGTCCTTGGGTTGGTGTTGGTTGTGGTGGTGCCTGCTCGGGTTTTTCGCACCCCTTTGTGTGTGTGTGTGTGTGTGTGTGTGCGTGCGCGTGAAAGAATGCCTTTGAGGGGGGATGGCGCGCGTGGTTGTGCGCGCACACGGAGCTTCTGCGCTAAACAAGGTTACAGGAATCCAGCCTCGCCCTGAAGCAAAAGGCAGAGCAGCGCTCCTCCGTTGAGACAGTCCGGTTCAGTTGGAGGGCATCCCCCTCCTGTGCGCCCCCGCTGCTGCTGCGCGGTGAGGAAAGGCTTTGTTTGGACAGATCGGACCCTCATCAGTCCCACAGGCATGTGGAGTTGTGCACCGCTCACCTTCCTGTCTGTAGAAGTTGATGAAAACCGCTCTGGCTCCGTGCCGCCACCCCCCCTCCTCTCAGCGTGTCTCGCAGGTGTTCTCGGGTCTGACTTTATGCGCTGCAGCTTGTTGTTTCTCCTCCCTTCCTTTCCGCACGCAGTCTCTCCCTGCGCGCAGGATTAATGGACACCCCTTATTCTCCACAGGATCCCCGGAGCTCCGTGATGCCTTCCCCTTTCTCTTTATATCCAAACAACCTAGTTTCCAAACAGCCATTTATCACTGCCACTGTAATTTCCCTAATTGCTTGGCGAGTTTCGCGTAGTTTCCAAAAGCAGTCTGGTTTTTATTTTATTTATTTGTCGCCGTGGAGCGCATTTTGCAGCCTGAAGTTGCCGTTTAATTGAAATGAGAGCCGCAGGGCTTGTTGGATGGGTTCCAAACTGAGAGTTTAAATCTCATCTGCAGGCTAGGCAGACTGCTTTTTGACGATACCGTTAAGCATGGATCTTTTTTTTATGTATTTATCTTTCATGTTCGGGTAGGATGGAGCGTCAATCCATTAATTAGGGGGACGCCCACCCCCTCTCAGGTAGATCGATGCGCTTTCATATTGGCTGGCTTTAGCTCAGTGACTGATTTAGTAGCAGCGACAGAAATAACTCTTCATCCTTCCCGGCGGCCAATCTGCACAGATTAGACCGTATAGGCTCTATATAAGAGCGCGCGCATAACCCACTGACAGATTGGAGGAACAGGATCAGGACCTAGCGTTTATGGGACGTTTCCAAGGAGCAGAGAAGGGGGGGATTAACTAGTGGGGGGGCGAAGGCTACTTCAGTGGGCTTTGATGCAGAAAGGGAGCTTTGTTGTTTGGATTAAAGCGCGGCCCCAAACCTTCCAGCCTGATGATTCTCTGAAATCAAGCAAACTTACTTTAGATATAGTTTGTCACAGAAAACAAGCAGCCACTGGAAATTTTGATTTATCAATAAGTCTTATTTATTATAAGCGCATAAGCTTTGCGTGATGGCATCAGGATTGGCAGAACAGTATTTCTTTTGTTGTGCTTTTTTTTATTGTCCGTTAAATGAAACCCCCCCCTAAACGTGTTTACACTCATTGTTTTGCAAAAAGTTGAGCCTTATGCAAAAATACTGCATGGATTTCAGGAAGAATTTGGCCCAATAAAAAAAAAAAAAGCCTTTTAAGGAACCAGAGCGGATTGAGCGTCAACATCTGTTGATTTGCTCATTAATATTCCTATACTGTTTTTCTAGGAGTTCGTATTGGTGCCATAAAGTAAATACACCTAAAGAACCAATAGTGCACCTTTTGTGAAACCCTGGTATAGGTGCCCCATACTTTATCCCTCTACTGGGTTTATCACTATGTTCATTTGCATGTGGAAAAAAAACACCTGGTTTTCTATTTTAAATAAAAGAGAGGATATTAGTGTGGAGAAAAAAAATACTTAAGTTTGTTTTTTTAGTCATTTTGAAAACATTCCTCCCTCCAAAGTTCTACATCTTATTTGGACTCTGATGGACCCGCGTAAAGCTGAGAATAATTAGTGCAGTTTTCCATCCTAAAGCACGTCTCCTGTCACATTACATTTCAGCAAAACCTAAAAAAAAAAAAAAAAAAGTCGACTGCCTCATGCTGTGGACGCCCGAAAGCACAACACTTCACATTTTGTGTGGGCCGAGTTTATTTTTAGCGCGGCCCCGTCGGACTGTTTTGCGCATCATTTTTCCACTGAGCGCGCTGTGAAAGTCGCTGTGGGGACTGATCTGTTCTCCAGGTGTTAGAGCACAGACAGGGAGGGAGCTTTGGCTTTTTATTATTCATTTCTCTCTCCTTTGCACGTGTTGGAGGAGTTATCTCTCTTATAAGCATTGTTTATGATTCAGATTTCATTTGATTCTAATATCTGGGGGGTGAGATTTAGGATAATATTCACCTGTCGGTTTATAGTTTGGATTCGTAGGAGTTTGTCTTGGATATTTCCGAACAAAGAGGACGCGCTTTCCAAAGATTTGTTGGATCTTTGTGGTTAAATGTCACCTGGATGCAGCTCCGGCTCGGTTCCTGCTCCTGGTGGGTGGGGTGGGGGTCGGGGGCGCTCATTGTCATGGTGAGTGATGTGTGACAGTGTTTGTGTCAGCGTGGTGCTCCGTGAGAACCTGCTGCGTTAAAGAGAATGGGAACAACCACACCGCCTCCATTCTAAACCCATTAGCCTCATGTTTGTCCCCTTTTTTCTAATCTGGGATCAATAGGGACCACGGCGGGGGGAAAATTACGCACGGGGAGAGCGCGTCGATGCAATCACGGGACGGGCTTTTTGCTTATCAAATCCATTGTGTCAGAGGGGGGAAATGGGGATAAATTAGTTTGAAAGAACAACTGATGTTCTGTTTTATATCCAGACGGAGTCAGGAGGGTTTTTTTTTTTTTTAATTGTTGCCATGCTTCCCAGACTTCAATCACGCTTGGATATAAAACAACAGACTCGTCGCTGCCGGCGCTGCGCTGCGCTGCTGAGGCGAGATGCATGTGAACAAGAGCTGAGGCGCGACAGAGAGCCGCGGAGAGATCGGTTTTCCAGGCGCTGCGCTGCTCCCGGAGGAGACGTCACGGTTTGATTGAAGCTATGCTCCGCGTTGGCCTCCCGGGACTTGGCGATGAAACAGGAGAACCTCCCTCCTCCTCCTCCCCCCCAACACACAAAGCCCTCCATCTCCCTCCTCCCCCTCTGTGCTCCACAAAGCTTTTTGTTTCGACGAGGTCTGGAGCGCACGGGTCACTTCCCCGCAGAGATGTCAGGGCCCCCAGCGCTGCTGTTTTCACCCAGCGCGCAGGGAGCGCATGGAGACGGAGCGCATTATCCACGAGCACAGCTTCAGCTTGGCATTTTCAGATCGGATCTCACTGCAGCCGAAAATACATATTAGGATGAATTTGTTGTCGCACTTGAATCGTAAACATACACAAAATAAAACTATTTTCGTCGTTTGGGCAGTTTAATCCGAGGTTGGAAAATGCAGATGGTTTTTCTTTGTTCCTCTCTTCATATCGTTCAAAGTCCTTGGTCATTTTCTCTAGAAGACAAAAAACAAACAAAAACAAACAAATGCGAGCCTATTTTCCCTTTTTAAGCTGCCACCTAACCTTTACTAATCCCGCCCTGGTGTTTCAAGGATCTCTAGGTGTTCCACGCTCTAAAAAAGCTCTCACAGCCTTTGTAAAAGAAACAAGCCCACAGCACCATAGAGCCTCCGCTATGCTTACCAGATAACATTTATTGCTCTGTCTTATTTCACTCATTTGACCAAAGTACACGATTCCAGTCGAGGTTTATTTTAGTAACTTGAACCTTTTTTGTTTGATGGTAGGACAGAAAAGGCCAGCACGCCTCTTCAACAGGGTTTGCTTAACGATGAGCCTCAATCTGCCAGGATTTGCAGCAGTTCTCAGGGAGATTTTGAATTTTTTTCAATCCCTATACTTCTGTGCTCAACGCAAATAATGTTTAGAAATGCTCTTGATTTTTTTTTCTTTTTGCACCAAAGAAACAAACTCCTAAATTGCCAATCAGATACAAGAGACTGATAAATCTAATCAAAATTATATAGAATTTTGGTTACGTTTAGATTTAGAGGGATAATTTTAAGGATATTATAATTGTGCTGGGTAATCTTTGTTAGAAACTATTTAAGTTTTTTTCTTCCCAATTGTTATCAGAGGCTGGCAATACCGTTTTAGAGGAGTTTAAAACGTAAAGTTCTTTTACTCATAAGCATGGCACCAGATAGAACATGTGCTGGTGAACTACAAATGCTTTTAAATACAAAAACTTAGCACTCCTCCTCAGATTGCGCTGGCCTATACTGGCCTCACTGTGGCCTATTGGAAGATTGATTTGACAGAAGAGCGTTGATGACATGCACCCCTCCCCTCCTCCACAGCCCGTACAGGCACGGTCTTGATCAAGGCTCCTGGTTTGTTTTTAGACCTCGGTGCCTCGGGCATCTCTGACGAAACCCCACGGATTTTTTTGGGCTGCGCAGTGGGGAGGTAGCCAGCCAGTTTATTGCACCACATAGCCTTCAAAGCTGGAATGTGTTATCTGCTGTTTGGATGGGCTTCATGTTGGCTGCAAAGCTTCTTAACCTGAACTTCTGGGGCCTTTTATACCAAAGGGCCAATAGGATACCTATGGGGCACCTATGAATTTATTCTGCGTTCTTGTTTTTGCTGTGGAAATCAGAAATAAGACGTGCAGAGGATTGATTTATTAGTTTTACCACCAGTGCAGATGTGTGTTAACTGTTACACTGAACTGGTCTTTCTTTTTCCCAGACTGGTTAAACATGAGTGTTTGCTGCAGGAACAAATACCCTGTTGTTTTCCAGAAACATCTTCCAAGCTATTAGAAAGCATCCCTGTTAGAGAGGTAGTTTTTTTCTCTGAATTTGGAGTACTTTGTTGGAGTATATCATGCAGTATTGTCTGGATGTTTACTATCCTGGTGATTTATTGTTCCTCTTTTTGATTGGAATGTTCAGATGCTTTTCATTTTGCCTTTAATGACTGAAATGCTGAAAAGCTTCACCATAAGAAAGCAACCTCACACAAAACTCAACAACAACAAGGTTCAGGGTAATAAAAAAGCTACCTCCTTATCTGGGCCTCTTTATGGGACACATTTCTGCCCTGATGATCTAATCTGTGCCCATTTCCTTTACTGAAAAGGACAAAGGTAAAAGTGACCCCAGAAAACTAATCTTGTGAAAAAGGTCAGAGGGCAAAAGAACCAGAAAACTTGCCTGGTTCAAATATGCTGTTGTGAAAATCTTTGATCACCTTATGTTTTTCCTCGGATATTAGAGGTATACTGCTTATGAAGGAGAGACCATCCGCTTAAAAATAAACTCCGGTAAATGCGGGGCGGGTCGTGCAAGCGCATCTCTATTACAGTCGTGTCCTTTGGTGGCATAAAGAGCCATTTAGTCCCCCATTTGGCCCGGGATGAATAGAGCCAGTTCAGTGGCCGCCACCCGGGTCCCTGTGACAGCACCAAGGGTGGAGGCAGTGTGGTGAGGGTGCGCACAATGTGGCTTCTGTTGTCCACCGGGATGCCGAGGGCTAGGGATTGAACCGTGCACCGACTTGCATGCGGCTGTGAAGCGGCCCCGGGGAGAACGCATGCAAGCGCACCCCCTCACTTGTTTACAACTGGCACGCTAATAATGGGACAGCTGAAGAGCCGCCGCCATCTCCCTCCAGCTTCCGCACCCCCCCTTCCCCCGTGCGTGTGCGCGCAGTGCCCGCGGTGGCTCCATCCCCTCTTTGGCCCCTCTGAGCTCCGATCTAAAATGAGAAACAGCTTGTCAACTTTTCACAGGCTCTTCATTGTGATGATCAGTCGGACCATTTGGCACGCGTCAGCCTGATAATCAATAACAATTAAAATTGCGCCGGCGCTCCGCGCTCCTAAGCTTTCTGCTCATTATGATGCTGGGTGTGATGCTGGTGAGAGTGAGGCCCGAGGCGCAGAGATAGTTTGCAGCCAGACTGCACTTCTGCTCCGCGCTCTGGTTGTATTTCCCTCGGATTTGTTCCCACTGCTTTCCGTTTTGTTCACCTGCAGCGTCGTGCGCGGCTTTTCCATTTTCTCCCGTGTGTGCGCGCGCCATCGCGCTCGCATTTAATCCATGTTTATCCTCACCCCACCCTCGTCGCTGCGGAGATTATCCTGCGTCACAGTGCATTTTTTTTAGAGCTGATCGGAGCTCTGCGCTTCAGAGAGCCTGCTGGCAAAGCTCCAAGGACAAAGAGCGAGAGGGCGCGCAGTTAGACCTACATTCCCCGGTCTGCCGTCACTCTAACGAGCTTTAAAACGGGACACAGCAAACGCAGCTCATTTGCTCCGCTCATGCGTTCCACTTGGCGGTCAGATCAGTTTGTCTAAAGATAAATAAGGCCCAAATAGTGGTGCTCATAAAGGCTGCAGTCGCGCTGCATAAGGGATTTACAGAGGGCCTCAGCCATGCAGGAGGAGATGATAAGCGGAGCACCGTGTTTGTTTTTGTTTCCACACCGCGGGTCACTGAGAGTTCAAGGCGCAGTCACCAGAAAGAACAAAAGGGAAAGGAACTCGTTAAAAAATCTTCAAGTTTAAAATGATTATCTTTAATGAGATTTGGCACAGAAGCCAGAACCTGCTCACTTCGAAAAGCAGTTCAGCCCATTTTTTACTTCCTTCAAACCTCCTCCTCCTCCTGCTGCTGCTGCTGCTGGTGCATGCTGGTGGTGGTGCATGCTGCTGCCAGCCGCGCAGTGACTGATTGCTCGGCCCTCGGGAGTTGTTTGTTGCCCCAAACTATTCTTAGCTGCAGGGATGGGCGTCGACGCCCTCCCTTCCCTTCTTCTCCTATCTCGGGTCTCTCTTTCCAGTCCGTTCTCTCTTGTGCTGCAGTATTATGTTCGGATCTGGCCTCAGAAAATCCTCCAGCAACCAGACTCACTGGCTTCTAACAGCAGGCCTGTTTGATATCTGACACCCTCTCTGCAGGCCCGCAGCTCCCTCTGTCTCACTGCCTGTACAGGCTGCACCTTATTGAAGGGTTAAAACAGCCTATAACAAATTATCAACATTTAGAACATTTTAAATAAATACTAAACAAGCTTGATCGTTCTTCCTCCCGGTTAAAAATATTAACTTCTTCTGTTAGTGAAAAAACGCTCTCTAGTACACTTCTTTCTCTATTTCATAGCATTTTTATGGTAGATTTTCGTTATCATAACCATAAATATGAAATCTGACAAGCGCGTTGTCCGCGTGGCCTGGTCACTTTGCTGCATAATCACCTCCTAGTGTCGCACTGACATCTACCTTGGGATATTTCTGAAATTACGATCTGCCAGGGGACGTTTAATCTGACTATTTCTATTGATCTTCTATATGCTTCTCATGTGAAATGGGGATAGGACTCTAATAAATAATGTATATCAATCAGAGGTGGGCTTGTTTTGGTTTGATCTTGGTTATAAGTCCTCTGGTAGGTTCTTTATCATTTCGTGTATATTAATACATTATGCATGCGTATTTAATAGTGATTTAATTCTAGAAAATACTTAAAAAAACAAAATGAATACAAAAAAATAGATATTGTCAACTATGAATAGACATTACTTTTTTTAATGAAATGTCGGGGTAAAGGAAGTGACAAAATGGCGATTTCCTACTAAAAAGGTCGAATAGTGTTTTTTCTTTTTATTTTCATATTCTTTTATTTTGTCGGACAGTTAGTTAGCCTATCTGTTCCACTCAGTCTTCTGCAGTGGAATAACGTCTAGTCTTAACTGCGCGCAGGAGGTCGCAATTAGGCTTAATTAGGGGATCCAATCAGGTGTTTTTTTTTTTTTTTTTATCTGATTCTTGATACAAATAGGCTAACGGAAAATGATGTGATGTCAATATTTGAGGGAAATATAGCCAAGTTAAATTAGATGAGGACATTGGAGCTTTTAAAACTATAAAGCTGGTGATTAGGCCTATTGTAAGAGTGGAAACTCCGAGAAGCTGATAAAGATGGAAACCAACCGACACGTGGTACGAAAATGGACAAATGGACCCTGAACTTTCATGTCTTACATTTCATACCTTTGAACAATGATATATTATAGGAGACGATACATCACCGCTTGTATCAACGCATAAAGTAAGTTTTTTTCTTTGTTGTTGTTGGGCAGAATAGTTCACCTTTATTTTGTTTCGCTTGCCTTTTTTATTTCTGTAAGGGATGCGAAGCTTCGTGAAAACCAAAGCAGAAAGAAAAATAGCTGAATGGTTTGATTTTGACTGATTCCTGGCGCCTCGCGCAGACTTGTCAGCGCACGAGGAGACGCTGCCTGCCTGCCAGACACGCGGGGAGTGAAAGTGTGCGCATGAGACGCTGCGCGGACTCGGAACAGGAAACGGGAAAGAGGTGATTTCTCAACAGCGTCTGCGCTTTCAGGATGCAGTCAAAACGTGCAAGTCTTCGCGCGCTTTGAGTCCGCGCGCGCGCACAGACGCGCCGCTCCGTTTCGGTTCCGTTAGATGCGTGTGTTGTTGGAGCAGAACGGGCCGACCGGAGCTGCAGGGCGAGGAGAAGGAGGGGTGGTAATGTAGAGGGGGGGCTGTTTCTCGGCAGGCTGATTAATGTTCTCCGGGTCACCGCAATAAAAAACGTGGCGTGCCAGCGGCGCGGCAGCGAGGCGTTTCACCGCGATGATCGAGGAGCTCAGCTTCTTTGCTGCTCTCAGCTCCGGAGAGCTCCACAGAAGGCTCAGTCTTTCTATTTAAAGCAGTTTCTGTCTCTCACTCTGCTCCTGTGCAGCCTCTTCCAACCCGACTGGAAATATCAGTCAGAATTGCAACTCTGGGGGCGCTTTAAGTTTTTAATAAAACAGGTTGAAATTTTGCAGGGTGGAAAAAAGTCACTTAAAGCCTCTGTACAATAATACCGTGGCTTTGTCATTTAACAGATATATGAATATAAACCTGCTGTGTGTTGCACTGATGTTTGGAGGTATGGCTCCCCACCCAGGGCAGCAACACATGGTTTTTGTGATGAGATTGACCCAAAATAGAAAAACCTGCGTTTTTTATTGTTAATTGATTCTGAAAAAGTAAAAAAAAAAAAAAACTGTTTCCAAGGTTTGAAGATGTTTTGCTTCCCATCCAGGAAGCTTTCTCAATTCAATTGATCTTAATTGATCTTATTAAAAAAAAAAAAAAAAAAAAACACTGGGTACTGGGTAGATGCTCTTAGTTATATTTTTTCCCCCTAATGATAACTTTGTTGAAACTAGGCCTCCAGTGTTCACTCTTTGAATGCATCAACCATGCCTGCACCTTTTTCAATTCAATACTTTGGATAAAATCCAGAGACATGCACTATGATTCATAATGGTTGCTTTATTTTTAGTTGGCCTTTATCAGACAAACTGCAGCATATTTATGTTTTATAGGGATTTAAGTCAAAATTGGTAGAGGGCTTGAAATGTCTGATCAGTGCATTGCTAAAGTAGAAAGTTTCCTTTTTTTGCAGAACAGTTTTCTTTTTGTTTTATAATTGTGGCGTATTAATGTTTCAGGAGTAGCAATTAAAACTGGACTGAGCTGGAGATGTAAAAGATGCCTGTCCCCACCCCCAACTTCTTCCTGCTGTCTCTGCCATGAGCATATCATCTTTTAATGTACAAGGACACCGTTTTAGCTGGTGTTTTGCTTGTATTATTACATCAACGTAAATGTAGATTAAGAAAAAAATTTTTTTTTTCCACTTCTAAGGCTTAGTCTTAGAATATACACTAAGTCTGTGTATATTTAGAGTGGATGTAATCACAGGATCAGAAACTGGTTGTGGAACTTTTTTTTAAAACTTACAGTGAATAATTGGTCTCTAAACTTTTTCCCAGCATATAATAATTCATATACTGAACTACCTGAAAAGAAATTCAGACTTATACAAAATAATTAAGTGATCCGGGGGCATCTTTATAAGCCTTGATGGACCCCCCCCCTTCCAGTTTCTTTTGTTTCAGATTTCAACATTTCTTTTGTAATGCATTTCAAACTTTTGCATATTTTCTCGCTATACTGCTCCAGTCTGTTTATTCCCCTCTATATGGGGCTTCTTTTCTCCTACACACTCTACCTTCGTGCGTTTTCTGGTGCGAGGGTATTGTTGATCTGAGGCTCTCTGTTGGCGGGTGGTAAATGGGCTCCCACCGAAGTGCTCTGCGATGCATAATCTTCCCTCGCTCTGCTGGCTGAGGCAGCCGAAAGAGCGGGTCAAAGAGGGCACAGAGAAAGCGGTGTGTGTGTGTGTGAGGAACGTGACTGAATAGACGTGGCCTCACAGTGCTCGACTAGCCCAGTATGAGGGGGGACAAAGGGAGGAGGTGTGGGCGCTATAGGGATGAAGGGGTGATGATGGATGGGAGGGGGTAGAGGTATTGTAACTGTCCGCTTTTCTCTATCCATATTCAGTCTGTCATATTTCACGCCACAATTTTTAGAATGAAGCTTAAATTCTATACAGTGTGTGTACGAGATTTTGTGAAATTTAAGTGGCAGCGTTGTGGCCTAGCATCCGCAGTGTGTTTATGTGACAGAGCCAAGGCGCCGAGTGCTAACTGTTTGCTCATCTCCACAGGGCAACATCTGTTCGTGATGTCGATGCTGAGACACAAACTAACCTGGCAGTAAGACGAGGAAACAACATCACACAAAATATGGCAAGTTCCTGTGGTTGACATTTGCTTTGACAACAAAATCCGTGGTTTGCTAGAAGTCTGTGTAGATGCAAAAACCAAATAATTCCTACTTGAATTTTTTAAGACTTCTGTAAGAGGAATCCGATTCAGTTGAATTTAAGGTAATTGGTCACCTAAAATAAAAAATGTCATATCTGGTTCTTGTATAAGTTAAAATTTTCTGTTGTAAATTTTAGCATTTTGCATACAACTGAGGACATCACAAAACCCATAGAGCAATTTGCTGTGTTTTTGTTTTTTTTGACTACATCCCAATGCATATGTCTCTTTCCTTTTATTATTATTTTTTTATTATTTTATCAATTTCCGCCCTCTGAAGCGGTTATTCAACCAATGCTAACTGGCAGACTCTTATTATTTTGATCAGTAGATGTCATCTATCCAAATACAAATGTAACATTGTTGGTATTAGTTTCATTTAGAAAAACTTTTTTTTTGTGGAATCCTGTATAGAAAGTCTATTCTTCAGTAGCCAGCTGTGGTTTTGTCATCAGGATGCCCCGTAGAACTGAACAAAATGTATATTTTCGCTTTAGGTGGATGCGAGGTTGACGCCCCTGGCGGCGATGGGCCTGGACCGAAGCAGTCTGATACATGACAGTCTTCGTCTTCACGGTGGGGTCGTATATCCGGGGATCAGAACCCTCCCAACAGAGAAGAGCAGAGAGGCACCCACCCTCCCACTTGCCTACAACAGGGATGGTCTACCAGAACTAATTTACAAACCAGACGGCCCCCTGGATAGTCGTAAGACCTCAAATGGATACCAGAGCCTCTACAAGGGCACCCATCCAAGCCTTCACAAGCCTGTGCTAGTTTCTGGAGCGGAGGGTCTTGGGTTGGAACGGAGAGTGGGGCCTGGAGAAAAAGTGACAGAGCTGGGCTTGGCTGGGGCTGGTGGAAGCTACCTCCGCATGCCATTGCTGAGCCCATACCCTGAAGCTGGCATGTATCCCTTTATGGACACATCCAAGTACGCTGCTTTGAACATATACAAAGCCTCCTTGCTCAGCCAACCCAGTCCCTACCTTCCCCAGCACCTGCCCTACCCTCCCCTGTGTGCAACCCAAGGAGGCAATGTTACGTCTGCTGCAGCTGTTTCTGCTGCTGAGAGGCTCTATTATATGCCTCCCTACCCTCCCTCTCCCATTTCTTCTCCACTGGTGGCCACTCCCATGAGGATTCCTGCGGTCACAATGACCCCCACTTCGCTGGTACACTGCCAAGACAAGGGGCTCGGTGTTACATCTCCGTTTGCACAGCAGCTTCATCAGCCCTCTCCTCACCCTCAGCACCATCAGGCATCTATGGAGAGAGACAGGTCTCCGAGCAGGAGTAGCAGACCAAGCAGACCTCCCTCCAGGAAGGGAGCAAGCAACAACAATAGCACCAGTAGTACCAGCACCAGTGGCACCACTGCTGGGAATAATAACAGTCTGCCCGCTGATTCTTCTCATATGTCGTCCCGCCTCCCCCAACCTCTCCCTCTGCCTAACCTCCTTGACAAAGCACTGGATTTGCAAAGGCCAGTTGCCAGAATAGGACAACCATCCGCCTCTTCTGCTGCTTCATTATCGGCATGCCCCACTTCTACGCAGTCCATTGCTCATCCTTTTTCTATAAGCAGCATGGCATCAGAGCAGTCCTCCTCTGCCAGACCCAGCCCCCATAAACCTAGGTCAAGAGATGGGGCATCTGAGAACAGAAGTTCAGGAGTAGAAAAAGTACGCAGCAGGTCTCCTTCTGTAGTCAATTTTGAGAGGCCAGCTAACCAAGCCCAGCAAACCAAAGACTCTGCAGAGAAGCCCTTGGATTTGTCAGGAAGAATTATTGAGTACGGACTGCCTGCCAATGGTTTTTCAGTTAAAATGGACACCATGTCATCTGGTGCCCGCTATGGACTTCCCTCTAGTCGGGATCTTCTAACGGAAAATGTCTCCTTGTCCCCTTCCTCCCATCCTCATTCTGTCGTTAGCAGCACTTCTTCAAAGGTCTCAGAGAGACCAGAGATGATCAGCACTTTACACTCTACCTGGGTTGTACCAAGCCCATCTCCCTCACATGCACAGCACACGTCAGGTTTGCCGCCCTCTCCAAGGTCAAACGCAGACCTGGGTCTTTCACAAGCCAAACGCGCCTCCCCCTCTGTCATTAAGAACAAGAGCCTAGAGAGGGTTCTCCCTCAGCAGCGGAGCTCCTCATGCCCAAGGATAGGAGAGCCAAACCTCAGCGTTCCCTCCTCTCAACACTCTGGATCGTCTCTGATAAGCTCCAGGGTGCATTCCCCTAAACCTAATGGTGAGTGGGTGAAACACAGCCCCAGCCAGTCAGAGCAACACAGAGAAGGACCAGAGAGGTCTGTCCAGATGAATAAGAGAAGTGAACAGACTCCCGATCTGTCGTCATACAAAAGGCCATGTTTGGAGAATGGAAACCCTCCTCACCTTTTCCTTCCCCAAAGCGAAGCTTTTCTGAACCACAGCTTGGCTTATGCTAATAGATATCTGCAGTACCCCATCCCTGATGGCCTGGCGCTACACTCTGTTCCAATTTCAGGGAAAGGCCCAGTGTACCCCAATCCTGTTCTGCTGGGCAACAACGGCCTTTACCCAGCCCACTTAGCTGGAAAACATCCTTTAACCTATCCAAACCTACCAGCTGGTCCGGGCTTAGAATACCTCACTTATAACTCGCAGGAGATGGCCCATCCTCTGATGCAGACGCACTCTGACAGCAAGCCGACAGAGAGGGCAGATGTAACACTAAAACCCCGGGGACAGGAGAAACCACGGGTAGCTGAAGAGGGGGGGAGCCACAGAGTTCACAGCACTGGGAAAGAAACAAGCGAAGGCAACCAAATGAAGCATGATAGGGAGATAGGAGTACAAGGACAGGGTGGCAGTCAAAGCAAAACCCTCCCTTCATCTGCAACATCTAGAGAAACGATTGTCTGCATTGACCTTGTACACTCAGACACAGATATCGAGTCTACACCAACAGTCCAAAAACAGTCTTCTGCAGAGAATAGCAACAAGGGGAAGGAAAATGAATGTCACAACAGCCAGAACCCCATCAACACTGAAACTGAGATAAAAAACCATGCACATCCAAGTCACTCTGTAAAAAAAACAAACTTGAAAGGAAGCAACACTGATGGCCAGCAGGATGCTTTTTTTGGGAAAGGAAAAATTCCCCAGGAAACGCCCTGTCAAGCCGAGACACCCAGGGCATCCCAGACCTCTCTTCCAGGAGAGATTTCTGAAGCAGAAGAGAGCACAGAGGAGAGTAGCCCCAGCCCAGACCCCGAAGATCAAGATCAGAGCACTTTACGCTGTGCCCGCACCTCAGGGGAGCGTAGCTCTGGAAAGGACAAAAGAGATGGGGGCAGCTGCGTTCCACTCCCTACACAGGACAATACGAATGTGGTAAAGGAGTGTGAGAGGGAGGTGGAAAAGGAGGACAGTATTGTTGATCTTGGGGAGTCCCAAGCAGAGGGAGATGACGATGAAGAGGAGGGGGAAGAAGGTACTCAGACTTCATCTAAAAACTCTCGTAGGTCCAGCCTGGCGAAACGGATTGCTAACTCCTCTGGCTACGTTGGCGACCGCTTTAAATGCGTCACCACAGAGCTGTATGCAGACTCTAGCAAACTGAGCCGCGAGCAGAGAGCCCTACAGGTAAGTTCACAAGTTTATCTTTTTACCACATATTGTATCAGGTTATTTGTCATGTCATGAGCAGACATTTCAGACTTACATGTGTAACCACAAGAAAATAAATATCCATGGGCCACTGCCTTTATCCCCTTTGCCTGTGGAGCAAACCTTGCATGAACTTTGCAAACTGCATTTAAAGCCCTGTGGAAAATAAATACTACCCATGCTACTGTCTTGGCTGAGGGGTTTGAACTTCCCTTTAGTTTATCATTGGCTCCCTCTTTTGGCTCCCTCTTTTAGGGATGGTCGGTTCAAAGTTTAAACAGAACCACCATTTTTTTGTATGTTGATTACTGAGAAGCCATCGTAAAGGTTACTCTGTGTGTGTGATTCTGTACGAGCCTCTCCTTGTGTGACTGCCTTCAGGCTAAAGCATGTAGTGCTGACTGTGGTGTAGACAGTAGATTCAGAGCATGATCATGACAATCTCAAAGATCACATCGCCTTTGGCTGTACTTAACCCCAAGGTTAGGAGACATTTGGTTCTTGCAGGATGCTTGGATACTAACAGCCTCAGCCTTCTGAAGCCTTGGTTCTCAAACTACAGCCAAAGTACAAAATGTTGCTTGGGCTGCGTTCAATAATCAGATGGTCAGATACAGGTGTTGGTATTCATTTGGTAAATATAAACAAACTGGCTTCTTATGCAGTTTCATCCAACGCTTTTCAAAGTCTGAAACCACATGTCATTTACCAACTGATTTGTCCAATAAAAAGGCGAGCTACCTTTGGCAGCACAAGCTACGTTAAATGCATTGGTTCTCATAAACATTGTAGTAAAGCAGACTAACGTATAGTACAGTTTTTAACCGAGATTCAATAAGCTCCAAATAGTCAAATGTTCAAGTAAACTACGGTTTGTACTCATTACGGCTTTATTGAATTTTCTCGATTAGGAGGGTTAGTGAGAAATCTTTGGCTCTCACTCTGAGAATTCCCACTTCAAGGGACTTTACTGTAGATTTTTTTCAACTACAAAGTGGGGGGTTTTACCCTCCGAGTGTAAATGAGATGTCCATTGGAATAGTATTTGAAAAGTCAGTGAGTGTGGTGGTACTTGGAAAACCTTGTCATGTATTGAAGTGGCACTTCTGATAAAAAGTTTGAGAACCACTGCTCCAAAGCTTTCTGCATGCCCCCTGTCTGCCAATCACAGCCCTTCCCCCTAATCCCAGCTCCTTTTTGGCCTGAGCTTCCCTGCCTGGTCTTTGCGAGGTCATAATCCTCCTCACCCCACTGGATGAAATGCCTTGCCTTCTAACATGCATCATATGACCTCTATTAATGTAAACTTGCCACTACTCTCGCCCACTACCATCTAGGCACACAGATTAAGTTACATGTTTTGAACAGTTTTCTCTAGGGTTTCATGTGCTTAGAAACACAAAGAATATATATATATATATTTTATTATCCACTGGCTCTGAGGCAGATATCTTAATAGGTTGCACATGTCTGTGTATGTCACGAATGCATTCGAGAAAACAGGGTTTTGTCTGTGTCATGCTTTTTTTTTTTTTTTATTCACAGCTGCAACAAAGCCACTAGACTTTGCATTTCTGGAAATTTTTAAATATTATAAAATTTTTTATAAATCTAAAAATTTTATTAAACATCTTTTCTATTGTGTTAATATTGTATCTAGAGATGCACCAAAAAATTAATCAATCATATCTTAGGCTTTAATTTTCAATAGATATAATGTATGAAAACCAAGAACTCAACATTTTATTCAGTAGTTCGTTAAGAGTGGATAAAAATCAGAGGTTAGAAATAATTTATAATGCATACCTTGCAATAAGGTTCATACATTGTAAACTGTTCTACAAACTGAAGAATGTTTTCATTGACGGACACAAAGTGGTGTATCAGAAGTCCAGTTAACTAAATTAAGTTAAAATTCTCCCCACTGTTCTTACAGAGCTGGACTGAGTTTGCAAAGACAAATGAGCAAACTCTAAATTTTCAAAAGTATTACTATTATTGAGGCATTTGCCCCATAAGAAAGGTAGCCTCCACTGCAGCCGAAAGTGGTTCAACAAAAGTCTCATCTCAGGAGCTAAATGCTAATGTACCTTTCATTTTTTTTAAAGATTTAATTTGTAAAAAATATATTGTTTCCTTCTATTTACCAGTTTTGCACACTGTGCTGGCTGGTCATATGATTCTAGTGATTAAAAATGGATTTGGGTGAAATGTGACGCAATATGGAAAAATGTAAGGATTTTTAATCAATTCATAAGCCGCTCCAGTTTTGAATCGAAAACTACAACTTTTATCAAGGAGCTGCTGTTTATTTTCTCACCAGGTCAAACCTCAAAGAAACCTGAATATCAGTGGATGGGAAAGTCTGATTGGTGCATCTCTATATATACGTACATTTGCTATATTTTGTCTGCCAGTTTGCTTCAGAAATGAATTGATGGCTTTGATGCGCATTTGATTGACCTGTTGAGTCACTTTACTTTGTGTCATTATGTGGGACTGTAGCTGCTTATTTATGTGTGAAGAAATATGTGGAGAAACAAATTCATTAAAGAAAAAAAAAAGATGAAATGCTGGACAGATATATTGAGCCCCCCATTCTAATTGCTTAGATGGAAGTCTTATCACGAGAGGAGAGTAATATAAGCCAACCTGCAGCTAACTGGGAGGTCAGTTCTTTACATTTCTTATCACATCTGTCTCTGACAGGCTCTGTCTCCTTTTGTACTCTGTACCGCTGCACACTCCTCCTTTTTGCCTCCCTTCTTTCCTCTCTCTTCCCCCCCCCCCTCTCTCATCTCCTCTATCTGCCTCAGGGCCTAGATGTATATGTTTCCAGTCCATGTTTATGTTTCAGGAAAGGGAGATGCCAGGACTTTAAGGCCCAGAGCGCATGGACTCACAGTGGCTGCACTAGTCTAACCTCTGTCTTGTGATTTATCTGTCTTCCCCCCCTTTTTTTGTCTTGTGTGTGTTTGTGTGCGTTCGTGGGTTTAATTTATTTCTTTGGCAATTTCTTTCATATTAAGACAATGTAATTGCTGACGCAATATTTGCTTCTGTAGCTGTTGAGGCCAGATTGAGGCTTAGAGAGGTGTGTGTGTTTGTGACGTGGGCAGATGAGTGGTTTTCATGGGTTCTCTCTGCTTTTGTCCCCCCCTTTTTTTTCTCTCTCTGTCTTTTGTTTTGTTGTGTGTTTGTGTGCGCACAGCGGGCGATGATGCGGTTCTCCGAGCTGGAGCTGAAGGAGAAGGAGGGCGGCGCCGGCATGTGCGTCTTTGCCTCGGCAGCGGCAGCAGGACGGGAGCTGGCAGACGGCCAGCACAGAGAGAGAGGGCTGGAGTCCTGCCAGCACACCACCAGGCAGGCAGAGAGGGAGGGTGAGTAATACACAAACACACACACACATATGCAAGAGGACAAGACATACTCATAAAAGGACTCATGCAAACAAAAGGTACGCGTGCACACTTGCAGCAGAAGCTGAGGCAAAACTGGGGTCACTCTTAAAAAAGATGCTCTCCTGCAAAAACACGCAACTCTCGCATAAACTGGGCGGGCATAAGCGAGACGGCGAGGGGGAGTTTTTATTTTCAAGGAGCCTTTTGTGCTTATCTGTGCAGAGCGAGACGGAGGAGAGAGAGGGGGCGAGCAAGAGAGGAGAGGGAGGGGCAGGGGCTGCGTGAGTGAAAGCAGGGGGAGAAAGCGGATGGGAGAGCTCAACGGAAAGGGGGGGTATAGTTACGTTGGCTGGGAGCCCAGCTGTGTGTTGGAGCGAGGCCTCGGCTGACGTGTGAGCCTAATTATGGCACGGAGAGGGAGACGGTGAAAGGGATACGAGGAGAAATGGGGGGGTAAAGTCATGCTCTGTGTGAAAAGGGCGTGGCTCGGTCATGCCGTGGGGGAGAAGAGAGGAAGGTGGCATGTCTCTCCTCTATGCTGAAAGTAGGAGGAACCATCAGACGCTGCTGGCTCTGCTCGGCTTGCATCAGATTAAAAAGTCTTTACCCCATCAAAGTTTTACTGCCTGCCTTTAAAGCAGAATAAAAGCTGGCTGGTGTTTAACCGCCACTCTCCTGCTCGTCGATCCCTCACATCTTCCTGCCCCGCCCGTCGGTTTCCCCTGCCCGCTTGGTCTGTCTGCTCTGTGGTCTGTCTGCGTACTTGGTGTCCCTTTTCATCTCTTCCGGCTAACCCTGTTTCCCGGTCTGCCTCGTTCAGGTGTCCGCCCGCTGTACGCCAACAACAGGGTTCCAGTTCTCCAGAGGTGCGTGGCCCCGAGGGACCACGTGTCCCTGGGTCACCAGGGTCAAGATGGGGCCAAGAAAGCTGCGACCAGAGAGTCTGAGGAGGGACTATGCATGCCTCCCACTCTGACGCCATCAAAGGAGTTCCTGGAGGAAAAGTTCAGCCCAGGGTTCGGAGCTGCCAGAAAACGCCCGCTCACTAAGGAGGAGCAGGAGGATACAGAGGAAGGGGAGCGGGAGAAGAGAGCCAAGCTGTCCACAGGTGAGAATATCAGAGAGGTGGATTCTTACTTCCACCTCACCCCCATTTCTTTATAAAATCTAAATTTAGGACAACCTGCCATAATCTATAATAACATTTTCTGTTAGTTTTGCTGTTGATATGGCTCACTACTCAGAGCAGCACAAGCTTGGGGTTACTACACTAAAATGATAATTTAACTTAAATTAATGTTTAAATGAAAAAAAAAAAATATATATATATATATAAAATTTATTTTGTGTAAAACCCGATAGGGTTAGAATTACTGTTATCTAAACCATTTTCACAAAATTTCTTCTGCACAGGTTAATGTATTCAAATAAAACCTTTGATTTGTAGATGAGATAAAGCTCGCCTTATAAATGTTTCCAGCCCTCAAGGGAAACCAAAATACTCATAACTGAGACCACAGGGTAACTGTGACCCAATGTGCAATTCTCTGCTAATGTTGAAAAATGCACAAAACTGTGGTTTGTGAAATGAGTGACCAGGCTCAGTGCCCAGGGTAGCACAGCCATGGGGATGGCACACCACTTTGAACCTCATTTTAACGTTGTGTTATGGGATATAATGTTTGTTTTTTCTATTTGTGTTGTTTTTTTTTTAAACCTTAATTAAAATACAATATCTACCTTTCCAAAAAGCCTCATTGTTCCATAAGACTCTGATAAAAGGCATTAGGGAGCAGGTTAGAGCTCTTTTGAGTATATTTATTATGAAGTTTCCTTTTTTACACTTTTAATTCACGCTACTTGTTTAAAGAGATTTTTAAGATCCTGTTAAATGTACATTTTAAAATGTATTTGATTTAGTAAAATGTGGCGATTGGAAGCAATTTTTGAACCGGACCAGTGTATACTGAGATAAAAGTAAAATAAATTTGTCAAAATCTCTTCCCTAGGCATAGTTTTTACCAGTAGCCTACCTGCTGATGAGATTTATTATTAGGCCTCTTGCAATGTCTTTAGTTTGCAGAAAAACAGCGCTTGCTGGGGTTTTTCTTTCCTAAAAAGCTTTTATTTTGTAGAATCCTGCTATGGAAATCCATTCATTCTCATTCTTCTGTGTTTTTTATAGTTACTGTGCATTTGTTGTTTAGAGAAAAAAGCCAAAGAGAAAAAAAAGACAACCGGATAGCAGCTTTAACCATAGCACCACCCTCCTCCTCTTCCCACTCACTGTCCTGCACTTCGCTCTGTGTGGCAGCCAGCTCCGAGGGGCGTTTAATCCTTCCCTTTGAGCAGACAGCGCGCTAGAAAAGCAAGGAAGAGGGACAGCCATTCTTTCTCCCTCCTCTTTCAGCTCTGCTGTTCCTCCGCTGTGCTTACCCGCCCTCTTCAAAGCTGCTCTTTTTTTTTTCTTCCTTTCTCTTTTCATCTTTTTTTGCCTCATCTGTTTTGGTTTCTTTTTTTTTTTTCTTTTCATCTGGCATGGGATATCGTGCTTGCTCTCCTCGGCACTGGCAGACAAGTCAAATACCCATTCCTTGTGAATTTCGGCGGGGAGCAGTCTGTCTCAGCTCCTTTATTCTTTATTGGTTTGTTTCTCCGTGTTTTTTTTCTCTTCCCTTCTGTCTGTCTCTGTTTCTCACCCTTTCTCCCTTAGCGCATAGAAGTAAAGTATAAAGTTTAGGCCTTGTCGTTGTAGTTACTTTGTCACTCTTAAGCTTGCCGTTCAGGTATTATTGTGTGAGGATTAACAAAGCTTGTTTCACCCGTCAGCAGATGAGCATGAGCAGACTAGACCTAACGAGGATGACGACGATGACGAGGTGCGAAAGCTCAAAGTTTGCATTGAGCTTAAGGGACTGCGACTCAGCAAGCCCGCAGCAGGGGCAGGGTCACCCGACGGGTCCCAGTTCAAACAGGAAAGGCCATGGCCCCAGCCCCGCGCGGCAAACCCAGCACAGACCCAACGAGAGCGCAAGATCCATGCAGCAGAGCCTGAGGACAGGGCCGCAGCGCAGAGGAACGACATCAACGGGAAGTGGGGCTACGAGAAGCTACCTAATGGTAAGAACGAACCACCAGTCAGGCTAACCGCCACCTTTTATTCTCAGAGTTCAGCCAGGGTAACGGAAATCTATCTTTGGCTCACGTTTCACTTTCTTGATGAGCAGGCCGTCTTTAGGGGATTTCCCGAGAGCAGACAGAGAAGATTCGGGGGGGGGGCAGAGGAAATCACTGGTGGGACTCTTGGTCCTGCCAGGCAGAAGGGTTGAAGGGCCTTGGGGACCACGGGCCAAAACGTGCAAGCCCCGACCCCAACCCCCGTTTCTTTTCCTCTTTATTAAATGTTCAGTTGGTTTACGTCAGCTCTGTGAGGAGGATGAAAGACAGGAAGTGGTTGGCGGAGACACGCAGGTGTGCTGTGACTAATGTGTGATCAGTGATTTTTTTTTTTTTCTTTTTTTTTTTTTTCCTCAAGACCAATCACAAGGGGACTGAATGGGGGGGATTTATTGGTGCGTGTTGTTGAAGGGGATTGCTGTTCGCATTAAAAACGAAGGAGTTTCCCTTATTCTTTAGTTGAAATGGGAAGCAGAACAGTGAAAAAGAAAGTTTATAAACAGCAAAGGAAACTTGAGAATTGATCAGTCAATGATTCCAATTTTCTGTCACATGTTTAGACATTATCCCCATGGCAACCGATGCATTTAACAATAATAGTGTCTTTAGCATAACAAATGTTAAAATGCTTAATACCAGTAAGAATCTCTGACAGTGCAAGGATTTTCCTTTTAAGGTGCATCAAATGGAAAGTAGGCCATTTCTCTAAGCTTTGCTCAACTTTTTTTGTCTACAAATTAAATATTTACTGGAATGCAAAACTTGCTGAATACAATTTTCTTTACTGCAGAAATCTTTCTACAAATCACATTAATAACGGTTGTGTTTCTGACAAAGCTCAGCACGGTTTTTGATTTCTTGTGAGTGTATTTGCATCATTTTTTTGAATAGCTAGAGGTGTCTTTGCTGCAGGAAATATTCCATGCCACAATGTATTTTATTGCCATTAAGTTATAAAGTTTGAGAAAAATAGTTGATGAAAGGAAATCTTCTTAATTTCTTTTTAATTTCTGTTCAATCCATTTACGCAGATGCTCCTAAGTATAATAAAGTGCAACCATTTTCTTTTAGAAGTTGTGTGTTGAGTAAGCAGAGTCCTCCTATTAATAAATTAGCCTTACTGCACACCAGACTGGATACATCTGTCCAGCTAAACTCATAGGTCAGGTAAGCGGAGTGTTAATCAGAGGTAACACAGGGAACCCTCAAGGAGCTGCAGAGATCCACAGCTCAGGTGGGAAAGTCTTTTAAAAAAATATCTCTCTTGGATGGCCGCTCACACTGAGCCTGGTTCTGCTGGAGGGTTCTTCCTGTTAAAAGGGAGTTTTTCCTCTCCACTGTCGCTACAAGCATGCTTGGTGTGAGGCATTGCATTAGTCAATGAGTCGATGCAATCAACTGGTTTTCCTTAGATAGAAAACTTTGAATCAATTTGACTGGATGATCTGGTGAAATGTAAAGTGCATGAGTTGTGAATTGGCACTATAGAAATAAACTGAACTGAATTGAATCTCTCCTCTGTCCTTTTATGGAAAACTGTCAGAATGACAGGCAGCCTGTTTGCAATTTGTCACAAGCCATGCAGGAGGCACAGCAAAATATGCTTCGGTCAAAATTAAGACTCGAGGCTGATGGAGGTTTTCCTTCCAGATGGAAAAACAAAGTATAAAGTCTCAAGTAATAATGGAAAGGTTTAGGTTAAAGCACATTGTGGTAGAATGGCCTAGTCAAAGGGTGAAATTGAATTCAACCAAGACTTCAAAACTGATCAGATTCTCTCCATCCCATTTGGCTGACCTTGAGCTGTTTTGCGATCAAGGACATAGATGTGCAGCGTTGTTGGGGAAACGCTCTCAAAATGTAAGAGTCGTAGAAAAATAGGGATTCTTATTGGTCTACTGCATTAAATCCTAACAAAGAACTTGTTTTATTTTCTAGAAGCATAAAGTGAAACTGGTATGGCTAATTTCTCAATGCACTACAATCTTTGTGTTGTTGCATTTCCTTTTTTTTTTTTTTTTCTTAGCTAGGTTAGACACGTGTGCTCCCAGACAGCTCTGTGCTCATTAATAAACTAACAGTGTGCCAGAGATGGCCTTGTGTCCTCCTCTGCTCAGCTCTCTCACTCCCTGCTCTCCCTCTGCTCCCATTCCAGGAGTAGCTGCTCCTGCCCTTCCCCCCGGCCAGCCAAAGGACAGAGCGCACCAGCCGAACCTCTTCTCAGGTGACCGCGGCCTTAAAGAGTCAAAGAGGGGCCCCCCTTCGCCGGCCCCGGAGTCCTGCGTGGGAGGCGTGCCTCCCCTCAAGCCCCGTCGCCATAGTGACACGGACAAACCCAAGGGCAAGCGGCCCTGCAAGACCAAGCACACCAGCCAGCGAGACAGAGAGAGGGAGCGCGAGAAGAGGAAAGAGGCCGCGCCCACCAGTCCGGGCCAGCGCTCTGCGCCTGATCTGGAATCAGCCGCGGACGACAAGGTGAGCGCCGATAGGGGCCGTCTGGATGTGTGCAGCAGCAGAGTGTGTTTCTGTATGCCTGTCGGCTCCTCTCATTATGCAGCTGGGAAAGGGAGGGAGGGACAGAGGAAGGAAGTATGTTTACAATGTTTAGAGGGCTGCTGGAGCTTTGACCTCCCTGTGCCCTTTGCAGCTCCCTGAGGAGGCCCTGCTCGCTTGTCCCCGTGTGTGTGTGTGTTTGTCTCTGGCCTTAATTGTCGAGCGTGTGTCATCTGGGCTGTTTTTGCGTGCGAGTGTCCTGCGTGTTGGTGAGCATTCCTGACAACAAAACCCTGGAGCAATTATGCATCTCTGTGTCCTGAGTGAGTATGAGGAATGTGGCAGCATTGGTGGAGCACATGACGCTCACAAGGAGGAGGAGGAGGGAGAAAGAGGGAGCAGAGGGGAAAATCGAAAAAAAGTATTTTTTTTTTTTTTCCTGCCTGTGCTGCTTCCGTCCCCCTGCTCCTCCTCAGGCTGACAGCTGCTACGACATGGAATTCCACTGAGAGGGCAACGCGCTGCTCGCACGCACTCACACAAGCACAGGCAGGCAGCTCCCTCTGTGAGGGCTCAGCGATTAAAGCAAAGGGGCATGGCGGCCTTTAGTGTTCGGGGTGTGAACGCTCACTGTGAAAGATGCTTTTTTTCCCCTCATTAATGCATAATGTCTCCCCAAAACATAAGGGAAATCTTGAACGCTTATGAGTTCATATTGGGTTTAAAAACCTACCAAACTTAGTTTTTTATTCTAAAATTTCCCACTGCTGCCATTTTCTTCCCCCCATTTAGCTCAGGTATGCATAATTGTCTTATGTCAACATTTGTCAGGTTTCATCAATGTGCCCTTGAGTGTCAGATTTTTGTACTGTGCGCTACACGGCGGCGCCTGCTCACTCTTCTCCCCCACATCTTTTCTCAGCCGGCTGAGCAGCGCAGCGCTCCGAGGAAGAGAGCCGCCTCTCCTAATCACTATCCCTGCTCTCTGCTCCAGCCCTGCTCCCCCGCCGCGCTCTGTCCGCCCGCCCTGCTGCCACAGGCGAATGTCAAGGCCCCGCTGGAAGTACCGGGGCTGCACAGGACCCCCCCTCCTGAGCCCTCCGCCGTGCGCCCTATCCCGCCGGAGGCTCGGCGACTGATCGTGAACAAGAACGCAGGCGAGACTCTGCTGCAGAGAGCTGCGCGGCTCGGCTACGAGGTAATTTGTTTTATTCTACTCATCCTCCCTCCTTATCGCTCTTAGCCCCCCACATTTCACACTCTTACACCTCATATCCCCTGAACTTTGGCCCTCTTTTTTTTTTTTTTCCTTTCTAAATGAACAAATTTTCTTCCCCAGACTGCTCCTTTCTCTGACTCTGCCAGATGCTACTTTGGCTTTTTGGAGAACCTTCCTCCCTCAGATGTCTCCTTTGCTACCTCTTTCTAGCTCCCATTTCATTTGCTTTTTTCTCTCATCTCACCTTTACTCATTTTTTTTCCTCACATGCTCCATCTTATTACTCTCCTTGCCTGCTGCTCTCCTCTCTCTCTCAGGTTTCCACTGTCTCCCTCCCTCCCTCCCTGCCTGCCTCCCCCCTTCCTTTCCTCTCGGCGCTCTCTTTCTCTTCCTCTCTTTGTGACTCAGATTGTCGTTGGCAACCCCCTCCCTCTCCTCCTCCTCACATGTGCAGTCGCTCACACACAAACACGCCGCCTCGCCTCCTCTCGCCTCACACCGCTCACAACTCGTTAATTCTCCGCGAGGCAAAGTGTGACGCACGCACATACACACACGCACGCACTCAGGCGCATGCGCGCCAGCATGAGGGATCGTTATATGGAGACGGATGCTCGCCAGCTTCTCTCCCTTTCTCCCTCCAGCATCGGCGAGGTAATCCTCAGTCTGTGTGCGGAGCTGCCGATCATTCCTATTCCAGCGGCGCCACCAAGGGGGGACCAGGGGGTTGTCTTGGATATATATTATCTTATGCAAATATGAATATAAGGAAAAAGCAGCATCGTTCATCTAGAGATGCCCCCATTTATCTGGAAAAGAAAAGAGAAATGTGTTTTTTTCCGCTTTTATGTTTAGCTCCTAATTTAACGTGGATGGTCTGTGGTTTTGAGAAGTTTTACAAATTGATTTATTGATTGCTGCCGTTTGGCTTTGGCTCATTGGGGGTCTTGCTTATTGGAATGGTGCTAAACGCTCAATGATGCATTTTTTTGTGTGCATGTGCATTATATGGAGGTAAAACATGGTGATTTAAACAACCATTATGCATTGTAAATTGATCCAGTTCAGATTTAACCTTAAGGTGATGAAATGTGCTGCAAATTTCTTTAAAGATGCGATTCAGTGGTGTTTCCTTTAACCAACAAATGTAAGCTGACTATATGAAACATTTTTAGAACATAAGAATTGAATCATAAACATTCATTTTTCCAGTCCGCTGAACTGCTGCTAGCTTTACTCGCGTACCTGGAAGATGCCCAGTGCTACTACCACAGATGATCTTGCTCTCCTAATGGAATTGAACGATTCAGTTTAGCTAGCCGAATGAATATAAGGGGTAAAGCGTAGCCGCCTGTAGCCCGGGCTGCCTGTCACATTTCCATTCCGGTGCGTGGATGACGTCATACACACTCCGCTTTGTTTTAAAAAAAAAATCTAAATATAAAAAATATAACCACAGATGTCAGGGGGACAGTGATTCGCCTACATGTTATGAATGCTGGCGTACCATAAATGATCAATTATGAACAGTTTAGTTTGTGTCTTAAAGTCGTTTGCCCATAGGAAGACGAAATATCTTCAGAACAGCTCCAAATGACACAAAACTCATATGGGTGAATAGAACATGATGTAATAACGTAAAATCAAGGGCCAAATGTTAAAAAAAAAAATGGCGTTCCCCTTTAATGATGAAATATGAATGAAAGTTATTTTGGTTGCAAATTTTTATTACATTCTTTTTAAAGGAAAGTGCATCTAAAACTGCATATTATTGTTACCTTTGGACGTGGCGGGGTGACAACTCTTTCCCCGGAGGAAATAAGCAATATAAAACTTGTTGGAGGCATAACTCTGATAGCTATGCAAATGATAATTGTCAATAGCTGGGTCCTCTCCTGTAGGTCCTGCCGCCCTGGGCGGGTAGCCTTATCAGGAAGCTCCTCTGCTCCCATGTTTCTGCATGCCTTTGTGGAGGCTTCTATAAACTGGTATCTTCACGCTATGCTTGTTGGTGACTTTCTTTATCGTTAGTCGGACACGTTTATGGTGATGAGGGGAGAGGGTATGTGCGGGTGATTATGTGTGAGAGGCTGAATGGGAGAGAGCAGGAGTGTGAATGGGAGGTAAGCACTGGGAGTATAATCGCGTTCTAATGGCCCTCTAATGTGCCGTGGTGACTGTGGTTAGCAGCGGCGGCGGCTGTTTTTCTCTCTCTCTCTCAGTCAGGATGCAGCAGCAGCAGCAGCAGCAGGGCTCAGTCAGCCGTGCTCGATTGAAGCTGGCTCTTCTCTCTGATTTATGCGTCTCTCTCGAACGTTTTTTTCCCCTCCCTCTCCTATATATTTTTTTCCTTCTCCTCTCTAGCTTCACATTTTCCCCCCGCGCTCTTCCCTTCCTGCGCTCCTCGTGTGGAGAGGAGGAGGAGGAGGGGGAGGGGAGGAGAAAACCTGAGACTACACAAACAAGGCGCTGACCGCTGCGCAAACAACACCCCCCTCCTCTTCCTCCCACCCTTTCTTTCTCTCTCTCTCTCCCCCTCCTCGCTCAGGAAGCTCGTCTCTCACTGCCTGCGTGTGATAAGCCCGGGGCAGGCCCCTGGGGCTCCCACGCACACACACACAGGGACGGCGCACATCTAGACACAGCAGTTTATGCACTCTGTCTCTCCTTCACACACACACCAACCCCAGCCTGTAGCTGCGCAGAGCGCTTGTATCACGCTGGTGTTTTAGCGCCGCGAGCTCCGGGCTTATCACACACAGGCAGAGAGATACGGAGGCCCGCGAGACAGAGGCGCGCGCGCGCGCACACACACAGCTAACATGCTGATTATGAAGCATGCAAGGAAATATGCGGAGAGAAACACCCGCTCTGACCCAGTAAGCACACGCACAGGCCTCCCCTGCGTGTTCCTCTCCATATGCTGCACACAGAGACCGCTCTTCTCCTCGGTTCCCGCTGCTGTCACACGCAGGCACGCGGCACTGAAATAATCGCGTGCACAGACGCAGACAGAAAAACGGAGATGGAGATGCACCGGTTGTTGTGTTTTTTTTTGTTTTGTTTTTTTCGGTGTGTGTGTGTGTGAGAGAACCTGCACACGCAGCAGGGCAATAATCTGTACGGGTACGCGCAACGTGGCGCGCGCTTGTGCCGTTTTGTGCCCCCCCCCGTACATATTTCATGTTCATTTAGTTTCGCAATCCGTGCCTCTGCACATGAAAGCCCACTCTCTCTGCCTTCCTTCCTCCCTCGCTCGCCTTTTATTCTTGCCGATCGCTCTGCCTCGGTTGCTGAGCATTTGAAATGGTAATGAGAAATGCTGCGGATGTCTTCATCCCTCTCACGGCACTGATCGGGGGCCCTCTCAGCTCTGCCCGCTCAAGGCTCAGATAAAGGTGCAATCTGTCATTTATGCTCCCCCCCCATGAATCGCTTCTGAGCTTGGCTGTCAGATCGATAAGATCCAAGCAGAAGACAAAAGTTGGGTTTCACCTGCAGCCCCCTTCTGTGAAAGAAAAGTTTGCACAATCAGAGGGTTTGGTAAATATAGAGCCCCACAATTACATCAAAGGTCATTTGACTAACAGAGGTGGTCTGATCTAGAGGAGAATTGGGGAGCACCTGCCTTGTAGATGTGAAAAGGTTTTAAAGTTGCAGTTTAACAACTGCAAAAATATTGTCATATTGTTGTAGATGTTATAGGTCATTTATTTATGAGATGCCAGAAAAAAAAAAAAACAGACTAATAGATTATAATTTACTCTAGCTGTAGGTTGCATAGATAAAAACCCAGTTCTGCCCCTCCCAAACCTGTTACTGCTAACTAGATAAAATAATGGTTATATATGTTTGGCTGCAAAAGCCATTATGAGCGTCTTTCGCACAACAGTATGGTCCGAATGTGGGCCAAGAGTCGAGCCTCTCTCTGAACTGCCTCAGTTCGTTCATAAATCACAGATTAGCTGGCTTTGTCTCAGACATATGTAAGCATTGGAAAAATTAAAACATTATGGCAGAAAGAGGGGGGGAGGCATCGAGGGGAACTCTGCATAGTGCAAGAAGAAAATCACAGCCAGACATTTCCAAAGGTTAAACGCTTTGGTTTAGTCTGATTCTTTATTAGTTTTGCTCTGTTTTCAACCATCACTACCACTGAAGGAACTCCCCTTGGCTTGAGTCCAGTTATCGTCTTGGTCTCGGAGTATTTCGGATGTCCAATGTGTGTTAATGACAAGAATGTCATTAATACGCACAAGAAAATGTGTGTGTGTGTGTGTGTGTGTGTGTGTGTGTGTGCGCTCCTGGTGTTTGCAGTGTGTTTTTGCCTTGGATTCCTCAGCCAGCTGGCTGTGCTGACCGTCTGTCATCACTGCATCACACTAAGCCTGAGAAGCCCACACACACACACACACACACACACACACACACATATAGACTGTCGTGGGACCTTGACAAACTAACCTCCTCATCCCTAAAGCCATTTTTTCTTGTGACACAAAACACAAATTATGGAAAATTGTCTGAACACCAAAGAATTTCCAACATATTCTTACAATTTAAAGTCCTTTTTAACTATATATTTTTTTTCCCAGTCAAAATAATATTAATAATGCCCCACTTCTCTTGCCTGTTGCTGCACACTGCTTATCAGCTGGCAGAAAGGGTGTTTTCTTTTGTTTGTATGAAAAACGGCTCGTTGAGATGGACCAGCTAGAAGAGCGAGGTGTGTGAGAACGCTGGGACCCTTTTTCCACCTGGGTCCCCTCTCTTTTTCACCTTCATGTCCCTCCGTTGTCGCTAAAAACTTGCCCCTTGCGTTTTTCCACTTCCTCACCTCCTCGGCCGCATCACAGTTAGTTAGTGATTGTCCCTCTTGCATTGCGGCACGGATTAACATGATTGGGCATAAATCAGAAATATCTGCAACAAGCTCACTGCGACACACTGCTGCGGGAAGGATAACTAGTCTCTAAGCATTTAATGCAAAGAGTGCTTAAAAACCATTGCTGAATTTAGCTAATGTTTATGGTAAATTAAGTTTGTGCATCAAAACCAAAATAGTTATTTTAAGTGCAAAATAGCTGTTTAGTTTTTGGAGGAATAAGAAAACGTGATACTTTTTAAATATTTGCTTACCGCTTGCATCTCATTGGGCTTGTTGGACGATACCAATGCTGAACCATTTTAAATCGGTGCTCTTTGATATTTCTTTAAGTGTTTTCACTTTCCATTTTTGGATTGGTTTGGATGGAGTTGCACAGAATAAAGGCATATCTGCTGCAAATAAACCAGCAAGAAAAGGACGTTAGCTTTTTTTGGGGGAAAGTTGGCCAAACTTTCATCATTCAGATTATAGGACAGTAATTCCCTGGCACTTCCTTTTTATTGTTAACCTAAACAAATCCTTGGATCCAGATAATTTGATAAAATAAAGTAGATTTTTGATTGAGTTTAACATATTTTAGTAGTTTCTAATATTAGTTGTATTCTAATATTATTACATCAAGTGTTTTTCTACATTTAAAATAAGCGCATGTAACAACATCATTACCTTTGGAGAGAACAAGGTAATATGATTGTGAATTTTAACAACGGCCACAAAATTATTGCTTTAGCTTTCAGCTGCAATATTTTTCTCCCAATGGGTTTAATATTAGAAGACTGTGTAACTACTTAGCCACTGTTTTTAAACTAGTCTGCTAATAATTTAAGTTTGGACTAAAGCAGGTCCTTTTGAACAAAGAGGCTACGTGGATTCATTTATTTTCAGAGCTGGGCTCAAGAGGCCATTCAAAGAACTTGCACGGGTTTCTTTTTTCCACTTCGGCGTTTGCTTGGTTTTTATTACCCTGAACTTGCCTCCGAGCGTGGACATGGGAACCAAACAGGCTTACCTGCATCTGGTAGCTGGAAAGTTGGCGACCAAGCAGGTCAGCAAACTGTCACCCCAAGCCATGGGGTGGGGAGGGGGGGTGTGTGTTTTGCTTTGCTTCACTTTGCCTCACAGGCTGTCTGACATGCCACCAGAACAGACAGTGACTCATAATAGGCTTCTTGAATCATTCGTTTTGCATGTGGATGAGGGGAACGTGGTGCAAATTACTGGTTGAAAAGGAGGGCATTTATCATGGCAGCCAGAGGTGACTTTTCCTCCCTTGCCACGCACCCAACACACACACACACACACACACACACACTTCTCGTTTTCCTTCTCAGTTTTGTTAATAGAATCTGAGTGGCTCAGTGTTAGATTAATTAACTGTGAGATCATCAGCAGCAGCAGCAGCAGCGCCTTCAGTCTCACCGAATCCTCGCTCACCCACACGTTTCACTTTTCCGAGCACGCACCAACTTTCCTTTCGCCGGAAAACTCCAGTCTGGCAGATTCGCTCATGCATCACCTACACATGTGACACGCATCCAACCCAGGCAGCGCCGGAAGGGGTTAAGTGTCTGAGTGATGCATTGATTGCAGGGGAGTGCAGGGAAGCATTCTAGAGAGGGAGATTAGAGGAAGAGAGTGCAAGAGAAGAGAATAGAAAGGGGGGGTGGTCTGTGTATGCGTGCGCGCATGCTTGTGTCTGTGCATGTGTGCATCTGGCGGGAAGCCGGGGCTTTCGTGCTTAGCTCCTCGCTCTCTCCCAGCGATATTAAACACGGCTCTGGAGGTTTAGCGCTGCGCCTCCTCCACAGCCACACGCGTCAGCAGCACAGAAACACACACACAGGCTTTGGCACGCTGCATATCAACTCTCCCTAGCCGTCAGTCTCTCTAACACTTGCTCTCACTCTTATACACACACACACAGAGCGCGTGGAATCCCCCAGAGGGGAGCTTCAGCACGGCGCTCCTGAATCTCTCTCCAGCAGGCAAACAGAGTGTTGGCAGCAAGAGAAAACCAGTTGGAGCGTCTTCCCACCCTCCCCTTATTTCTCCTCTTTCACTCTCACTTGCTCGTACTTGCTCACCATTTTCTCCCATCCCGGATTTCCACTTCTACCTCCTCCTCAACGTCGTCTCCTCTACCCGGTTTCACACCACCACCCACACACGCCACCCTTTCATCTCTTGTTATGATCAGCGGGGGCCCAAAGGACGGCCCCGGCAGATTTCGTCCACAGATTCATTCATCTGTCATCTGGTGCTTGCCTCTCGTCTTTGTCATCCCTCCGTCCTCTGCTCGTCCCTCCCGTCCGTCAGCCTGTGTTCTCTCCACCGCTGGCTTTTTATGCCCTCCAAGCGCTGAATGGGGGTGGGAGGGAGTGCGATAAACACTTGGACTAGATGGCTGGCCAGCATTAGCATAGAAATGGAGGCTTGGTGTCGTTTAGCCAGGTTCAGATGAGCACCTCGGCTCCCCTCGGCACAGGACCGCTTGCAGGACGGCACTGTGAATGCATCTGGATAAATGAATCCTGCATTCACATGCATATATAAATATATAGTAGTTTAGGACAAAATGAGGAGGGGAAGGCTTTGGTCATTTGAATTTTCTTGAACGTGAGATAATTTTTCATTAATTTTACTTTAGATTATATTTTCAAAGGTAATTTTAAACAAGTGAAATAATTTTTAGCTCATCTGCTCTAAAAGTGCTTTTCCCTTCTTGTTTGCATGAACAATAAAATTAGATGCTCATAATGTAAAAAAAATAGATAAAATCCTTGAAGTCTCAAAAAGCCTGGAATCTCATTTGATTTCCCCAAGTCTTTTTCCATGTTAAATAAATAATACATAAATAAATTAAACTTTATTGATCTCACAATGGAGAAATTTACCTCTGCAATTAACCCATTCCCTTTAGGGAGCAGTGGGCTGCCATCATATTCCCCATTTACACTACCCTTAAAAAAACGTTACTTAGACCGGTCCGAGATCAGTAACTGAGATAACTTGTGTAAATGGAAAGCAAACGGAACTGAACCGAACTAGACACAACCGAACTGAGCTAACTGCAGACCAGTTCCAGAGGTGGGCTCGGCTCAGTTTTTCCCTGGCTCGTTTCTCTGATAACAAGAGCGCATTAGCAGAACGCGTCATCTACATCTGGCTGCACATCCCCATTGGCGGTAATGCCACTCCAGAAGTTTCTTGCCAACCCACACAAAACAGAAGAACACCTATAAACAACAATTGAAATCTTCTCCACGCAACATTTTAAATAATGGCATTTTAATTAACACCGAAGTACAGCAATAATAATCAAGCATAACTTTCTGAATGTGACGGACGCCGCCATTTTGATTTGCTTGATTCCCTCCTTCTTTGTCGTCTTGTTTTATGGCGGTTGGCAAACAACTTTTGGTGTATTACCGCCACCAACTGTTTGATTTCCTCCTTTAATACTGGCTGTAATACCGCAGATCGCCACTAGAAGGCGGGGAGTCGAGGAACCGAGATAGCGTGATGTGTAAACGGTCGTCAGAACCAAGCTTGGCCTGGTTAACTGATCCGAGCTCAGAACCGGTCTCAGCATGGATCGGTTTTTCAAGGTTAGTATAAAGGGGGTAATAGGGCGCCCGGAGCAATCGGGGGTTAAGGAGAGCCAGAGTGGCAGTCTGTGGGAGTGGGTTTCAGGATTCCAAGCCCTATGCCCTACCCACCACGCTCCCCAACTAGGCAACATCTCCCCATGTTGTTAAACTTCTGAGGATCTCAAAACCAGCTCTAGTTGCTGTGTTGGTAATTGACCAAACATATATGATGTTGAACTAAAATCTGAATTCCTGAAGAATTTTTTGGCAGACCTTTGCAGACAGAAGATTAACTTAAAGTCTGTGGTTCAAGGCATCACAGATAACGCAGTTTGTGTGAAATAGTCTTTGTGTGTTATGGATTGGTCCATGTCAGATTTGACCCTGACAATTTGTTGCAGGTATTAAAACTGGCCCCATCTAAATTTGTAGAAAAAGCTCTGCTTCCAAAAAGGAATCCGTCTGGAGGATCACATTGTCTCATAATTAGCGTGCTCCAGGGATCAGAATGTTGTAAGAATGGAAAAAAAACATGTAATTTTTTAATGGAAAATTTAAAAGGAACCATAATGCCTCCTTTTCAGTTGGTGTGAATTTGAGCAGGAAGCAGCTGAGCGCTGCTCTCAGTGCAGCAGCAGGAGGTAACATTTTCTTCACCACCAGTCTCAGCTGTAGTTCTTTGCCTCAGAAAAAAAAATCTTGCGATATCTGTAACTACTAAGTTAATCGTCGGCAGCGTACGAGAGCATTTGTGCTTTTGCGGTGCAAAATGCTCGTCTTTTGCAAAAGCTAAAGATTATATAGGTTTTTGCGGAAAGGATACTGATGGTATGAAAAACAACGAATAAAAGCACAGGCAGTTTCCTTTATTTAAAGGAATAGTTTTTAATAGTTTTTTAAGCTTAACACATGCTTATGGAAAAAATATTTTCCATCTATTACAAAACGGCACCTAAAAATGTGTTATTCTGTAGGCTTCATATTAACGGTGTTGAAATTCAGCATCTGACCCAAGCAGACCTTGTTTCCACAAACTGCCTGGCAGCTTCCTGTCTCTCTGTTTCCTCTCCGTCTAATGGCAGCAGACACTGCTCGGGTCCAATAAAGACTATTCTGACTACTTAGTGCCGGACGGCCAACTGTCACAGCCTTAGACCAGAGAAAACGCTTCCAGCTCTTAAGCGCCTCCATCAAATCTCTTTGTTCCGCTTCCATTATGCTGCGCTCAGAGCCCAGCCATTGTAGCTGGCTGCCACAGCGGCGTCCGAGCCCAATCACAGCACACAGGCACGCACACTCATATGCGCGTGAGCAGAATCTGGCAGGCGGAGAGCAGTTGAGTCACTCTCGGGCTCCTCGATGCGTTTGGCGCCAGCTCTGGTGTTATGAAGCATTTGTGCACAACTGCGTATGTTTGTCCGGCACCGGAGCACACTCGGTTCCTCCTTTTCCCCTCATTTCTTTCCCGCAGGAAATGTAAAGGGAAGGGCTCTTTGCGTCTGCCTGTGTATGTGTGCGTCGTTTGAGATCACACGTAGGAAAAAAAAACCTTTTTAACTAACACGGCTCTCCTTTGTTTTGTCGTCCCTCTTTTAGGAGGTGGTGCTGTACTGCCTGGAGAACAGAGTCTGCGAGGTGAATCACAGAGACTATGCGGGCTACTGTGCTCTGCATGAGGCATGTGCCCGGGGCTGGCTCAGCATTGTCCAACACCTGCTGGATTATGGCGCAGACATCAACTGCAGTGCACAGGACGGGACCAGGTAAATAAAAGCTCTTCTCTCTTTGTCCGTGCTCTTCTTTGCACATTGCAGACATGATGGTGTCATTATCCACATTTATTAATTCCGGCTGAGCTATCTGTTAGGAAGTAGTGACTCATGCCTGCATGCAGCGTCCTGCAATGAGCGTGTTCGCTCATTTTTATGTTACACCCATAAACTGTGCTGTATGTGTTGACCAGCTTATCTAAGCTCAGTCGGGTTGCATGGTGATGGTTTAATGCATTTTAAATTTGGTCACATATTACCCATTATTAGCCTAAGCTTTGGCTATGCCAGTTTTTTTTTTTTTTTTTTAGTACATTGATATTTTTTATTAAAGCATGACTATTTATAACACAGGCTGTTATTCACCCCACTGTGTGTTTAGACCCATCCATGATGCTGTGGAGAATGACCACCTGGACGTGGTGCGGGTGCTGCTGTCTTACGGAGCTGACCCCACCCTGGCCACGTACTCCGGCCGCAGCCTGCTGAAAATGACCCGCAGCAACGGCATGGAGCGCTTCCTCACCGGTGAGTCCAGTCCTCTGTGTATGTTCAACTTCAGCAGCAAAACTGGAGTGTAAGCTTATTAATGAGCTGGGATGATGAATGCATCAAGAAAATGGACCACATACCGAGCACCTGGAGATTGGTATAAATTGGCCTGATTGTATTGAGCATAGGAAATGGCTCCCAAGCATCAGACCGAGAGAGAGACACACACACACACATAATCAGCATTTTAAAAGCAATTTATCTTTATGTTCAAATTACAAAAAATTTCTACCTTGCAAATCTCATCTAAATCTCATCATCTAAAGTGAGCACAGTTCTTTAAAGTTTCTTTCTCTCAGCCCATTTAAAAAATGGATCAGAAATCAAGGAGATTTTGGATTCCAGTTCAGCTGCAGAAAGCCGACTTAGAAGAGTGGAGATCAGGGTTTGGGTGGGGGTAAACGGGTTAAAAGATTGGTCATCAACTGCTCCCAGTAGCCCCCTGCACCCCCACCCCATCTCTGCTCTCTGTTTGCTATTCTCTCACTGCTCTGACCTCTGCTCAACCTCCTGGCAGGACTCCCTCTCTGTAAATCCTCATCTTCCACTTCAGAGCAGCAGCTCCACACGTCCATCTCTGTCATATCCCATCTCCCCTCCGGCGCCCTCCTCTTCCCCTCCCTCCCTCGGCCACCTGTTAGACAGGGATTCTCGGCTCGCCCGGGTGCGCGTTGCTGCTGCCTCTCGGCTCCTCTATCTCGTTACCTAGCAACGGTGACTGTGTTTGCTCGGCATACGTGAGGAGGAAAAAAGGGCTTCACTCTGGCTGGAGAGCGACTGTCGTTTCGCACGGCAGCCTCGTTGGAGTCTGACGTGCTGTGTGTGTGTGTGTCTGTGTGTGTGCTGCGAGGGCTCGCCTGGATGTTTATAGTTAAGTTGAGTCAACACGGGGACGTGTGTGAGAGGAGAGGGAAATGAAATCATGCTCAGCTGCCTCTGCCTGCCTCGATGCCCAAACTAGTCAGGACCCGTTTCATGAGAAAACAAGCTAGAAAACGGACAGGTGGCAGAGTGGATGGTGTTGAATTTTGAGACGACGGGACGGATCGATGACGGTAGAGCTGGAGAAAAGCGAACTCTGCAAGCGAGCAACGACGGCCCTCCCTCCACCTGGTCCCACTCATCTGGAGGCCGTTAATCCCTCCAAACACACGCCAGACGCCCCACGCCTCAGTGCTGGCACAAAGCCCGGCTCTCGCTTTGCAAATGTGCGTGCTGAATACACACCGCGTTGCTTATCCAGCTCCCTCTGCTTGTTTGTTTCCAGCCCTCTTTTCGCCCTGCGTAGAAATGTGTGTGTGTGCACGCGCTCTCGCTTTTGGCGACTGTGTGTGGTTCTTGTTTGATTCCTGGCAGCCGTCTGTGGCCTCGCTCTGAACTGAGCCAGCTCTAACCCAGCAGAGACGGTCGCTCTCCTCCCCCGCGGTACAGCCCCTGGCCTCTGACCATCACCACCTCAAAACATTTCTCTGTTTGTTTCTCTTTTCTCTCTCTCGCTCTCTCGACACCAACCCTCCCCCTGTTTTACTGTGCTCTTTATCCATTTTTCTGCTGTAGTCTCCAAGGGCAATTGTATTTGCCTCGTTGGCTGTCCCCAGGCGCCCGGCTCTTGAATAACAGGCTTCTCCTCTCTCCTCTCCGCAGATTATTTTGCTGACCTTCAGGGACGCTCAGATGACGACGCAGGGCTTTATTGGGAGTTCTATGGCAGCGCTGTGTGTGGTGAGTACTGATCAGCGCTCTGTGTCCTTTAATTTGTACAAAAGGTGCAGCTCCATTATAAGGAACCTTCTATCTTTGGCGGGATTTCAGTTGAATGCGTTTCTACTGTTTAAACTGCTAAATTAGACAAGCGATTATCTCACAAGTATGGCAGTTATAATTTAAGTAAAGCCGATTTAATCTTTGAGATGTAGATTTTCACTCCAGACTTGAAGCGGAGGAAACAAGTTCCAGTGTAAATGAAAAAAACAAAAAAACAATTATTTGGCTGAGGGATGGTTAAAAGGGGCTACATGTAACATTATATAGAGTAACTCCGAACTTTATTTAAAGAGCTAGCTATATGAACTTCAAGTTCATATAGCAAGTTGGATTGTCGCGAGATCTAATTTTTCAGTCTCACAACAAATCCGTCGTGAAAGACTCCCACTAATACGTCCGTCTCGTAAAGACCAGTGGGTCGGACCAATGACATGCAAAATTTTTTGGGGGCGGGATGTGTAGGAGTGTTTTTTGGGGTGGGACATGTAGGAGT
>NW_015150790.1:588635-591406 GCF_000732505.1 Cyprinodon variegatus
TTACTCTGTTAGTTGCTCAAAAAGCTGCAGACAAATACTATTGTGATCTGAAATGTCACGATTCGCTACTACGATTGGCTGAAAGCGTATTATGGAAGGCGGATAATAGCTGGCATGTCACCCAATCAGCTCAAAGTATTGTACTAATCGTCCCTCCTTATCGCAAACAGACTGAACGGCAGCCATCCCAGATTAATAACGATTAATAACGTCAAACTCAACACAGTTCTTAGGTTACTAGCTATAGCCAATTTATATGAATCTCTTAGATACAAACTTATTTGACGCTGACTCGATTTTTTTGGAGCAGAACAATGGGAATTTGTTTGACTTATATTATTTAACAGGGATTATCCTATAAAACCATCTAACAAGTTCAATTTCCTTCAAACTAAATTCAAGCTTCAGAAGATTTTATTCATGAATTTGTATGTTAGCAATGCGGGACACAATAATATTTAACATGGTTTAAATATTACTTCCAAACAATACAATGGTGTTTACTACAATAGAGGATTTAAAATCAACAGAAAATATAATAAAGAATTAAAAAATGTCAACAGATTCTTAAAACGCAATGCTGGAAATGATCAAACAGTTGGATGTTTACTAGCCTCCCACTAATTTAACTTTAGTTTTGCTTCAGTCAAGAACCAAAGAGTTGGACGTGATCACCATCTTTAATTTAGCTGAAAATGTCACCAGAAAACTAGCCTTGAAGAAGAAAAGGTGTTGAAGTGGAATCGTTCGTTTTGTTCATTCAACATTTTATTTGTTTCAGAATCAGGCGAAGAGGGCGGCGTTTACAACATCCTGGCAGACCCTCCAGGTCCAGACGACGAGGACGAGGATGAGAGAAGGGAGGTGTTTGAATTTGAATTCTCTGATCGACCTCTGCTGCCATGTTACAACATCCAGGTGTCCCTCTCCCAGGGGTGAGCTTAGATCTCCAAAGCAGATAAAGCAAATTATTCCTATTGTCTCTGCCTGCCCTCATCCATCATCTCCTTTCCTTTCAGACCTAGAAACTGGCTGCTGCTGTCAGATGTGCTCCGCCGGCTGCGCATGTCCGCCCGCGCCTTCCGACAAGCCTTCCCCCACATGGAGGTGGTGACTGTGGCAGAGGCGGAGTTCTACAGGCAGGCGTCCCTGTCGCAGCTGTTTTCCTGCCCGGAGGAGTTGGAGGGCTTCCAGCCGGACAGCAAGGACCTGTTGGACTTGGTTGAAGACAGCGCGGAGCTGGCTGCTCTGCTGGGCTCAACACTGGAGTGTCTGGACGACCGCTGGGACCACCAAGCGGACAAACTCAAAGACAAAATCAAGGCGGCGGGCAAGCTGGGCTCATCCTGACCGTTTTCCTCACTAAGTGGAGTTTGCTGTTGAACCAATCAGAGGTTACAGATATGCCTTAGCGTGACCCTTAGTTCCCTCGGCTCTGGACCAGCACTGGTGTACTGACAGACTGACCCACTGGTTAGCTGGGCTGTGGAAACCTTTCCCTCCATTAACTAAGGATCAACACATTTCTGACTCAAGAGACTTAATAATGGTCTTATTTTTATAAATTAATATATGTATAAATAAATATATACAGTATATATATGATATGGAGAGCGTTTTCTCTTTGAGATGTTGCTCTTGGCACCTCTGAAAGCTTTTTTTTTTTTTTATGGAGCAGTCGCGCTCTAAGCGGCTGGACGGTGTGTGTGAGCATACAGCACACTGTGCATGTTGTACAGAATAGTTCTGAGGCTGTGCTGTTCGGTCTGATATTTGTGTTTATAGGAAGCACATGATGTCCATTTTTTTTCTCCCCTAGTTCTCCTCAAACTTTAGTGCTTGTTTGAGCCTCAGGGGCTACTTTGTTGTATTTTTTTCCTCTCTTTAAGATGTTTCTTTCTGTTCAGGCTGTAATTTAAACGTTAGAAGCTGCAAAACTGTTTGTATAATAAAGTTTTAAGACCATGTTGATATTCCCCTCCCCCCTCCCCTGTGGCACAGAGCTTGTATATAACGGGGAGGATACTGCAGTACTTTAATTTTTTTTTTCTTTGGAGTGTTCATTTTTTGTTTTGTTTTAACTTTGTAATTAAAATATCCCATAATTTGTATTTATATTTTACAAAAGAAGTTGCTTTAAAATAAATCTACAAACTGCAAGTTGAACCAAAGTCCCAGTTTCTGTTGTCATTCATTAATCTGAGATGTCAGCTCCTGATGCGTGTCAAAACCGCTTTTCATGCCTAATTACCCAGCATGTGATCGAGGTGTGAACACAGTGCTATATTGCCCCCTTTTGGAAAACTGATGCTTGGCAAGTAATGGTTATGGCCTTGGAGAACCCTGCCACCTCTCTCTGGATTAGAACCCGAATTTGTGGCTGGAGGCGCCCTCTAGTGGAAAGAACTGGAAACAAATTATAGCTGGTGGAAAATAAAATCTAGTTCAGAGGAGCTTTTAGTTTTGAACCCAGCCATAAATGGGTTGAAAAATGAAATGTTTGCAGTATTTGAATGGATTAAGCTATTTTTTTTTTACATGCCTGTGATTTTTATATTTACCTAAAACAGGGGTCTTCAAAGTTTTCCAGGCCAATGAACCCCAAACTGATGGCGAGATGGAGCAGGGACCCCTGATTATAGAAATTGTTACATCAAATGCTCCTATAGTCGCTCTATTACAGATGGAGTAATGTAACAAAAGTAATTTCTCCCTGGGATTATTAAAGTATTTCTGATTCTGATTCCTGGTTGATGGGACAGGTGTTGTGA
>NW_015150790.1:593156-600418 GCF_000732505.1 Cyprinodon variegatus
CGAGAGTTCCATGTAGATGAACCTCACCTCTTAGAGAAGACTAATATCAATATTTATTTCTAATTTAGTTTATTCCCAGCTTTTTTAAAAGAAATGTAGGGATTGTTTGAGGATTGGAAAAAGAAAGAAAAGGAGCTGAAGTTGTTAAAGACCCTTTGATCAAGAGTCCAACCAATTGGGATCTACAAAGTAATGTCTTCCTATCTACTCAGCATTATGGTTTCTTGGGATGCCCTGATCTGATAATGAAAATCAGGCTAATATATGCCAAAAAAGAAAACATATAAAAAATATATCACTAAATCCGAAAAATTTAAAAAACAATCCACTGGCCTTATTTGTTTCCAAGTTTGAAGATATTTCGCTTCCTATCCAGGAAGCTTTTTCAATTCAAAATTGGGAATTGGAATGATGGGAAGCGAAACGTCTTGAACTTGGAAACAAAGTCCAGTAGAATATCAGTGATATTCACACCTTCATAACTGAGATCTGGACTTGTGACCAATGTACTGTGTGGCAGAAGGATAACATTACTCTCCTTTTTTGTACTATTGTAAATAAAGGTACATCTTTAAAAAGAAATCCTACCATATGTTTTTCCTTCAGTCAGTGTTCTAGTAATATTCTTCGATAGAGCACTCTTTGAACAACCAGCTATTTAAGGAATTGCCTTTTACTCCTTGACATCTGTCCAATCAGCTGTCTTCCCCATGAATGAGTAATCAGGGGCCTTTTGGAGGCTCAGGAAACCTTTGCAGGTTTTTTAGAGTTAATTTGTTGATTATAGTGATACACCATGAGTCGTCTATGCTTTCATTATTTGTAAGATCAAACTGTCAATACTGCATGAAATAAAGGCTGTTGTTTTAACTCCATATTAAAATATCTAATTTCAAAAAACCAGTGACAGAAATATTTGAGGTTGCAATATTAAAATTTTTGCAAGATGTATGTGCGTTTTTAGATCTCTGCATTAATGTGTGTGTATATTTGCTCATGACAATGTATCCGATTAATAATAAATTATATTTATGAAAAAATAAAGCAATCACAGTTTCCACTGTTGGTCCAGTTCATGAAGTTTCAGGAAATCACTGGACTAGATTAGATGAGTAGATCGGAAAGAGGTAATCTGACCTCAGAGTTCTTAATGATAATTTTTTTTTTTATTTTATCTTTTCCACCAGATGGGTCCTCTGCTGTTGATGAAATAACACCTATCTGTTCTGTGTAAGTGTACATAGACTTGCTAATTATAATAATGTGGGTCAGCCTCTAAAGGTATTCGTTTTCTATAGTCTTTAATTTAGCACCAGACATAATCAATCTTTTGATAAAAATGAATAAATTGATACTCAGTCTCCACATTTGTAAGAGAAAAAACGTTTAATTTAAAGTGGACAGAAAAATTTACCTCATTTATGTATTTACCTGCATTTTAACCATCCCCTTGGGGAGCAGTGGGCTGCCATTGTGTGGCGCCTGGAGAGCAGTGTGGGATTAAGGGTCTTGCTCAGAGAGGCAGTGGAGCTCTAACTCAGAACCTCAGGATTCCCAGCCCTACACACTAACCACTAGGCTGCTACTACCCGTTGTTTAATAGATTGACCTTTTTTTTATTTTTATCACAAATAACAACAAAACTCGATAATTGAGGTGTATATCTTGAATATCTTAAGGCAGAATTCGCTTTGAAGCCATTTTGCCTCAGCAGATAAAATCTTTGCAGTGAGCTCAGCCCCTTGATATTAATAAGCACCTCTAAGCTGCCTGTTATAAACTTTGACCCTCCCAACCCACCCCCACTCTGGGGTCTTGGACTGAGAAGCTTTAAACATCAATGATCTAAGGAGGTTAATTATTTTTTATAATCTATTCTTACAAGAGTAGATTTATCCAAATTTGTATCAAATAACTGATTCATGGAGACTATTTGGCAAGAAAACACTGAATGAGGATTTAATATGTAAGTGAAGTCCAAAGGTCCATCAAAATGAAAAAGCTGCATTAGACTACTTTTACTGTCATTTTGTATGAACATAGTGTATACAAAAAAAAATAATTGTTTAGTACAGCTTTCAGACAGTAAATTAGCAGCAGCTTTGCAGTGAAATTTTCATTTCATAAAGTGCAGCGGCGATCAAATGTAAACAGTGTGGGAGGAAAAAATGGTGCAAAACTCATGAAAGTTCAGAGCAGTGCAAAGACAAATGTATATGGTGCAAAAATGCAGTAGGAAATTTTTTTTTGAGTTGGGTTCTTTTTGGTTTGGTTTTTATCAGTGCGATTCAGAGTCTGTGATTTGATTTAGAGGTTCTTTTATTCAACAGTTCAGCAATCTGAAGACAGTGGGGAAAAAGCTGCTGCAGAATCTGCCGGTGCCCACATTGAATGCTGCAAAGTCTCTTTCCAGAGGGCAGCAGGGAGAACAGTCCATGGTGGGGATGTGAGGGGTCACTGATGATGTCACAGGCTCGGGACATGCAGCGCTTAGATGAAATGCCTTTGATAGAGGGAAGAGGAGCCCCGATGATCCTCCATTAAATAGTTTGGGCGTAGTCACTCTTTAATGTCTCCACCTAAAATTAGATGCAGCCCAGTCAAGCCAGACTTTTTTTGTCATGCTGTTCAACACCTGGGTCTGTATACTGAAACTGAAGAGTGAGATAGTTGGTCAAAATACTTTTTGTTTTTTTTAATTTATACACTAAAATCATAATGCAGCAGTAAAAATGCAGGTCATATTGACACAAGCAATAAACAAAATAGGGAAATTAAGGTGTAAAAAGTGTAAAAAGCAGAGTGCAAAAGATGCAGTAGTAGATTATTTAATAAATAACATAAATTATTCGAACCTTTAAAAAAACGAGCAACAATATTCTTAACACGGATGACAGAGGATGACGACAAAAAGACGGATTCTTTAAAAAAAGAAAGATAAGTATAGTTATTAAAAGACTGCTGTACCTCCATCCTATAATAAATAAAAGTCTTTGTTGACCAATTTTAAGGTAATTTACAAAAAAATCAAGCAGGTAATTTTTTTAAGAGCTATACTAATGAAGTAACTTTTTGATCAGAGATAGATTTGAATAATCAAGATGAGCGAACACTTTATATTTTCTATTGTATATTTCTGTTTATCTCCAAGTTTAGGCTGCTGGGTTCTAAAATGTTCGACATCTGGATGAACCAGACTGTTCATCCAGGAAACCTGAACCCAGGCTTAGCAAAACCAGGAAAACTTAGGCTTAGGAGTAACACCCCCCCTTACTGCCATCAGGATGAAGTTCCTTAGACAGCCCAGTGACAAAACCACACCACAGCTGAACTCCCTATCATTTATGACCTCTAGTCTCCATATTAGCCTCAAATACCAGCCGGAGAACAGCAAACATGTGCAGCTGCCATTTGCGGTTTTTCAGCTCAGCCTGTCAACATCTTTCTTCCTCATTTGGTCCCATTTCAGCTCCATTCCCCAGCATTCAACCGGCTGCTTCACTTCCCTACAGACAGAGGCGCTTTTTGATGTTAACAATATGGCTCACTTCCCATGGCAGCACAGCCTGGTGGGTGGCACAAGTACTGTTTGGGTGGGTGGGATGGTGGAGAGGTATTGGTTTGCATTTCCTGTCACTTGTGGCCAGAGCTAGTTTAGTGGAATTAGTGCAAGCATGTTTTTTTGTAAACTGTAACAACTGTCGAACACTTGTGTGTTTAGTTTATCCGATGAAATCAAGATCCAGAATCCTTGTGAATACTGTAGCTTCACAGGATTAATTTGTATAGAGGTTTTTCCTTTACAGCGTAAAACGCAGGAGGAACCCTGTACAGGAGATTTAAGTATTGCAATGGATGAATGAATGGGACATTACCTGAAGTAGTGTGTGTGGGTGTAAGGGAGTAGAAAGGTTGTTTGTGGTGGGGTGGAGACGGAGGGGGTTGCAACTGCAAACAAAACACAACTTAAAAAAAATATATATATATCAGTGCCTTCAAGTGAAACCAGCAAACTTCTCACAAGCAGCTACCTGGAAAAGGGGTGCGGATTATCAGCTTTCCTTCCTACACTGAAGCCATTGAAAACAAAGCTTCATAGTCTCCCAGCTCCAGATGTAGATCTCATGTTCTCACCACATTCTAGTAACAGATTAATCAGCAGCATCTCTGTTTGATTGCGTGTCCCTTGAGAGCGAAGCTAAGAACATCAGGACAGATCGGTGGGAATCTCAAACTAAACCTTAACATTTCTCAGATATATTGCACAATTAGAGCTCATAATATGATTCATTTTAATATAACTGATCACCCTCTGAGTGACTTGCTTGCAGGCATCTAGGAAGATGTTACAAAGCTGATAATCAACATTCCTCCTTGGCGCTTCCCCCCAGGCTTACAAGCTGCTGAATTTTGTGACATTGTAGCCTAATTTTGCAATTTTAAAAGGCGTAGTGAATTGTACTGCAGAAGTTGCCGACACACTTATAACAATGGAACTATTCTAACACATCCAGAGTAATATCTAGCTTTTCTGTTGATTTACTGATCTATTTGAATGCAGAGGATTGCATGAGTCTTTAACCTAGAATCTATTTGCAAATTTTATCCGTTAAATCCATTTTAATTTCATCTTATGAGCATTAGAAGTGTAGTATCTGCAGTAAATTACAGTAAAAGCCTGTCACCTCTGTTCACTTGCATGTCATTTTGATTTGTACCACTTGATGGTGCTGTTATGCCATCTAATCTGAAAATAATTAAAATGAGATTTTAAAACTTAATGTCTGTTTGTATTTGATTACAATAGGCTATTTTATAGCAAAGTCTGAATGAAGAAAATAAAAATAACTGAAAGCATAATGACAGAAAATGTTTACACTTAAGGAGCATAGATATTCTTAAGTTCTCTCTGTAGTTACTGCAGGCTGCTGGAGGACACAGTGAAGACTTTCCTTTGCTCTTGTACTTTCTGCTAATATGCTCTCTTTATGCAGCTATCTCTTGAAATTATTGCCAGTAACTGCAGCTCATTTTGAGTTTTTTTTTTATTCTTGCAAACTATATATGACTCTGTGTTTGGAAATGCATGCATTATAGGAAGAACCAAAGAACCCTTTACTAAGTTTCTGCTGCAAATAATGTATTTCTATTTTTTGTATAGGATATGATTACCTCAGTATTTGTGTCTTTGACCCAACTGCTTTACTAGTTTTCTATCCCATTGTGTTCATATCTTTTCTAACTCAAGCTAATCCTGTCAAAACTGAAAGTAATTGCAGGCTTTAATTTTTAATCAAACAAAAGCTACAAAGTTAATGTTACTTTGTTTTATTGTTCTTGTCAAATCAAATTTGATATGTAATATTTGAATGAGGTGAAACCAAGTATTTTACCTTTTTTAAAATAGAAATATGTATATTATCATGCATGTGATATTTAAAAAGAGTCGGGCATGTTTGCATCTTAAAAAATAAAGCTGGGTCCTTGAATAGTCAATTGTTTTCTATTTTAATGGCAGAGAAAATTTAGTAGACTATTCTTAGCTTCCATCTTAGGTAATCAGTAACTGTCTTTAAAAAAAACTTTCATTATATATATATAATCTAGCTCGATATACTTAGAGTAAACCTGTGACATTGCTGTCAGAGTATATCCCAGTAGTCTAGCGTCATCTTGTGGACATGAACAATTTTTCTCACAAAGCACATACTTCAGGAAACACAATAGGAACTTTTAAGAGAACAGTTATCTTGTTGTTCTGCCTAAATGTACAATAAAAAATTAAATAAAAACTTTAAATTATAACTTTGTTTGATAAGAATTTTTTTCATAAATGATTGAAAAAGGCTTTTCTGTAACAAATCTAACTGTTAAAAAAGCAATATATGTGAAGAGTTTATCCTTATATTGTTTACTTCATCCTTTTTTAGCTTGAAGTATTTTTCTGCGATCAGCAGACATAAACATTATTGTTAAGGTTGTCTTCCTGTCCTCACGATAATGACGTTAATGTCATCATCTGTGTGCAGAGTGCTCAGCAGAAATACATTCCTGATTTTCTTTGGGAGTTAGGAAACTAGAGTGGTGGGCGTGAAGGCAAACTTTGAGGAGAAGACCTCTCTCTCCTCTGACACAAGCAGTGCAGGAGGGAGCTCAGGCTTCTTCGTTCAAACTGTACCGATCATGGTGATCTTCCTCTTCAGAAGCTGCTGTCAGAATTCACAAAGGTGAAGAAATTGTCACATTGTGAGCCCTCAGTCCCTCTGTCACATCAAGCACAACTCGCATGGATTTTCTCTGGGCATCCACATGTGGGCTTTTCACTAATTCTTGCATTTTCCAAGCATAGCTCGATTTGGCAATGCAAGGCACCCATGCCTTGATCCCATGTTTTGCTGGCTTGCTGGGCATATACTGCCGGAGAGGACAACAACCTTTGGACAAAAGACATTAACATCAATGATTACTATCAGTGTCACAGATAATAGTCCATCCATCTATCCATTTTCTGACACGCTTAATCCCAAGTGGGGTTGCGAGGGGTGCTGGTGCCTATCTCCAGATGTCTACTGGTGAGAGGCGGGGTACATCCTGGACAGGTCACCAGTCCATCGCAGACAGATAATAGTCAAAGAAATCAATCGTGAAAATCACTTTTATTACAAATATGAAGACGGATTACGTCTAAATGGAACCAGTTGTTTATCCATTGTTACGTCAGGCCCTGGATTGTAGAGGTAGGGCAGTCTTTCCACCAACTTGTCCCATACATTTCTTATGGTTGCAAATTTGTCTGTCACACATCTCTACTGACTGCCATCAAATCGTAGCAGCCTTTTGTAGGTGTGAAAGAATTTGAGTGTCATTGTTGCTCGGAAACTTGTCCTTGCACGCTCAGCATCCCATAGACTCCGGGGGTCCCGGAGTCTATGGGAACCCCACTCTGGGACCTGTGTACACCTGCTGAGATTAGCAGCCCTAATTAGGCCTGCAGGTCAATCTCATTAATCTTTTTTCATGTCCATATTTGCGAAAATCCTCCAGATTTGTGATCTCCAGGATTACTTTTTTATTGCTGGTGTGATAAACAGGTAGAATGTAAAACAATATCATGGGCTTGAGAAAAGGCATTCCTTGTGGGTTATTTTTATTATGATTGTTGTGGCTGCCTGCCGTGTTGGTCATATGACGGGGAGTGGCGGCCTAGTGGTTGGAGCATTGCCCTTGGAATCCAGAGGTTCTGAGTTCAAGCCCCACTCCCA
>NW_015150790.1:600439-604408 GCF_000732505.1 Cyprinodon variegatus
TGCTCTTTACTTGTGATGGTGTAATGATAAAAAAGAGGACCATGTTATTTTGCAATTTTTTGAAAGGAAATTTTTGTCTTTCAGCTTCAGGATTTTTTTTCCTCTGAAGATGATTCATCATGCTCTGGGTTGTGAATGGCCTTTCACTTATATATCGACTTGACACAACATTCAGTCACACATCCACACAGTGATGGTGGCAAACTACATTGTAGCCACAGCTGCCCTGGGGCTCACTGACAGAAGCAAGGCTGCTGTACACTGTCGCCACTGGGCCCTCTGACCACCATCAGTAGACAATGCGGGTTAAGTGTCCTGCCCAAGGACACAACAACAATGAAAGCCGGAGCCGGGGCTTGAACTGCCAACCCTTTAACCATCAACCCTTCAATTTCATGGCAAACTCTTATATGTGATCCCACTGTCAGCTCTAAAGCCTCTTCAATGTTGTAATGCACACTCATGGATTCAGCACAGACAGAATTCTGGGTCAGGTTAGGGTTAATACAGTGGAGGGTCATTTTGACCCGAGGACAACAGGGAGGTTAAGCTGAAACAGGGACATAAAAACATTTAGAAAAGAGAAAACCCCAAGATCATTTAACCTCTTTTACAAAAGTAGATTTTAGCAAAATTTCCTCCCAAAAATTACAGAAATCACTGGTTTAGGTTTTAAGAATGCGGCTTCATTGTGCAGCATTTCACATTGTTTCCCTAGCCTGAGATCTTTCTGTATGTAGCTTGTACGCTCTCAGTCTTCTGAAAGAGTCCATAAATATGTACTTTAGATTAATGAGTCTCTCCATAGTGTCCTTTGTCTGAGTGGGTGCAAGCATGGTTGTTAATACTATCTGTATTCAGCTTCTCACCCACTGAACAGTGGAGAGAAACACAAGATGCTGTTCAGCATTGTGAGATTTACCCAGGTATAGAAGATGGATGAATGGGCGGATGAAGTGTTTTTGTGATCCAAAGGAGAGGCATCTAAAAAAAGGACATGTGCATTACAATCTTTGTGAGAATTTTCTTTTTGTGCTTTTTGTCACTAGTTCCATTGCACACACAGACAAACATTGTTGGTACCTTTTGTTTAATGAAAGAAAATCCCAGAATGATCACAGAGATAGCTTATACCTGTAAAAAGTAATAATAAAACAAAAGTTCTATGTACCGTAAATGAAAAAATAAAAGTCAAACAATGCTTTCCAACCATTCTTTAATAGAATGATTTTTATAAAATAAACTAACAAAACAGGCCACGGACAAAAAATACTGTACCCCTAGATAAGACTGAAAATAATGTGACCAATGGGTCACATTATTTAATCCAGGTGTGTCCACTAATTTACATCACAGGCATCTACAATCTTGTGATCAGTTGTTGGGCTTATATATATATATATAAAGGGCTACAAGTAGTCACTGTCCTGTTCGGTCACAATGGTTTGTACCACACTCAACATGGACCTGGAGGAGATTAGGAAGAAAATCATAGGCAAGCATCTTAAAGGTAAAGGCTATTAGACCATCTCCAAACAGCTTGATGTTCCTATGACTACAGTTGCACACATTCAGAAATGTAAGATCCGAGGGACTGTAGCCAACCACCATGGTCGAGGCCACAGTAGGACAAATTCTGATAAATCAAAGAGACAGATAGTACAAATGGTAACAAAATAGCCCAGAAAATCTTTGAAAAAGATCAAAGGTGAATTTCAAGCTCAAGAAACATCAGTTTCTGAGCACACCAACCATCATTGTTTCAGTAAAAGTGGACTTTATGGTAGACGACCAAGAAGAAGACCATTGTTGAAAACAAATAATAAAAAACACATGGCTGGAATTTGGCCAAGCTATCTGTTGAAATTCCATAAAGCTTCTGGCAGACCGCCCTATGGATAGATAAGACAAAAATACAACTTCTTACTGAGGCTGGAAGTTATACAAAAAAAGCATATCGATTTTAAAAAAAGCATATTGATCGATATCGATAATTATCTAAAAGATTCTTGACATTTACTTCTCAGGTTCCATTCTCTGTCTAGTAGTGAAATGAGGGGCTGAGGTAGGGCTTGGATGTACGACTTAACCAGAGGTCTGACATTGTGGCATAGTAAGACATAGATTGCAGCTAATTTTGCACTGATTCACTGCTCTCATTGTACCAATTAGGGAGTGCTGAGTTAGAGAAAAGCTTCGTATCATGGATCAAGAGTGGCGAGCAGCTGTTTGAAGACAGGTTTTTTAACTGCAGACAACGGCAGCCAATCCATCCCTAATGCACGAATGATGTCCTTATGCCACTTGGACGCTTGGCAGAAGTTCCAGCTCGAACCAGCTCGTTTTCCATTGGGTGTGAGTGGCTTAGATGATAAAGCAAGTTGGTTGTGTTACCAGACTTTGTTTTTACCGGTTTCCCGCAAATTTTACAAATAGCTGTTGTTTGGTTCCTGTCTGACTTGCTATAACTGAAATATTGCCAAACTGGCAAGCTGCAAATACCCTTCTTTTGGACAATTTCCTCCTGCTGCTTTCTGCTTCCTTCCTACAGTGAAATCTTCGCCTGCTCTTAGTTGTAGTTTGTTGTAGTGGAACTTCGTGACTACTTGCCTGGGGCCGTGATTGGTTGTTGGGAAATGGTGACTGTGGCATCAATCTACATGATAGGCTACAATGAAAAGAAAGGAAAACTGTGTTCCTGTATTGAACTTTTATCCACCCTCTTTTTTATATTGATTGATTTACATTGATTTCCTCAAAAGGTTGATTAACAAAATACCTAGTCAGGGTACCACTTTTGTCCAGGACTTTATCGTTCATTTATTTTTAATCACCATCTCAAAGCATGGATAAAAAGCAATTTCTTAATCATTTTGTCAGATTCAAATTAATTTACTGAACATTGTGTTTTTTTTTCTTTCATTAAACGAAGCGTATAAACAATTTTTTCTGTATGTGTGTGTGAGTAGGCTATACATATTATATATATATATATATAGATATATAAATCTATATTTAAATCACAGACTTCAAGACATACTGTTATTAAGGATGCATTTAAAGAGTAAAGAACGCTTCAAATTAATGTTTTAGTTGTAATTAAATAGACGAGGCTGGGGGTGCTGTTTTCTTTGGACGAGTAAATCCCAGAATGCTCTCAGTTTGTCTCAGGTCAACACAGAATCCCATCAGCATTCCTGACATACCATCACTTTCCTGCAGAATACCCTACCCATAATGCACAACCAAAAGCAACTGTGTTACAATGACTCATACGATACCCTGCAATGCAGAAATTAATTAAAGTTTTGCATCAATACAGCCAAAAAAAAAAAAAACAATATGGGACTGTTTTCCATGATGAAAGTTGTAGCTCTGTCTCCAAAAGTGTTTTAAAACGATTAGCTAGGTGTGGTTGTAGGATATTTGTGCTCCATCTTTAGCTACCGGCGCAGCAAAAATCCAGGATTTTAAAATGGAAGATGTAGAAAAATATTTCCCAAATTTTGAACAAAGCTGAGTTAAATAGAACAAACTCCCCAAGTCAGATAGATTTCCTAGATTACTAGAAATTACTGGTTGAAATACTTTAAATCCAAAACTGACATAAAGTTTGACTATTTTCAGATGTTGTCACGATCAAACAATAAAATATTACTATATATTGTTGTCATTTTATGAGTTTGAACAACAAAAAAAGAAATATACGGAAGCCGAGAGCGGTTGTGTCCCGCCGATACCTTTTCACGTGGTTTTTCTTGAGAAAACGAGTTAATTTTCCCATTATCTAAAGACAACGAAAGCTGTTTTCTCATTATAACAAGATGATTGGTGTATGTTAAAACTGATTACCTTCTCTGAAACCGCAACTGCAGGAGAGGATTTATAAGAATAATTCATGGCAGCCTATGTGTAATTCTATAAATAATGCTGTGTTTAACTTTTATTTTTTTTTATATACTCTAATAA
>NW_015150790.1:609291-632256 GCF_000732505.1 Cyprinodon variegatus
CCTAACCACTAGGCCGCCACTCCCGGCAAGGTAACAAGATGACATTGTTGGTTTGATGATTTACTTCCACTTCTGTTTCATTAGCAATTAGACCTACGCCTCTGGGGTCTTAGTGCCTGGTGTTTCCTGAACGGCCTGGGTGTTACGCCTGTTACAGCTATAAGATGCATTAACCCCCAAAATGATTCCAGTTCCATAATTTTCATTAAAAAAGCAGTCCAATTTGTTTCTACTGTATTCCATGCAACCCAATCATCCATCGGGACCTGACAATGAATGAAAAGAAATAGGAAACTGAAAAACTGATTATTTGCACACACGTGGCACTGCAACTGCACAACTACTGCACAACTACTGGCACCGCAGGCATTGATGGACCGGGAATCCAGGGCTGTTGGCCAGCCTCTGTCATTAATATCGTTAATCATCTTGTTATCTCAAGAAATTAATAAAAAAAAAATTCTCATGAAAACCACATAGTTATCTCGGTATCTCGAGAAAAAAATTAATGGTTTAACTGTGATAACGAGACAGTTATGTAATTATCTCGAGAAGGCAAAAGGAAAACAAAAAAAGCTGAGTACAACCGCTCTCTGTTTCCATAGAAATGCATATCTCTCTCAGCAGTATCATGCTGTGGGGTTGGTTTTGGAAAGCTGGTCAGTAGTTAATGGAAAAATGCAGGCAGCTGAAAAGACTGCAACACAAGAAAGAAAACCTGTTAAAGTCTCGGAGCTATGACCACAATGGAATAATTCTGATGAAAAGATTTTCATTTGCAAGAACAGCCCAGTAAAGTCAAAAAACAGATCCAGTAGTGGATATGTAGCAAGTTAATGTCCATTTTTTAGTCTCAATCCAGTCTGGGTGAGCTCATACTTTTCTAAATTAACAATGGGTAAAAATGTCCCCTTGTTTTTCCACTCTATCTTTACATGTGTCTTTGGTCTCATACAGCCCACCCAATATGCCTAATCATTTAATATATAGAATATTTGCATTTTTACTTTTTCTGCTGTTTTCCTTTTCATCATCATATTTCATCACCAAAAAATATCTATGCATAACTTTATTAAACATAACTTCCTCTTGCTAAGTTGCACCAAAATTTCACCTTTCACCTCTAGTTCAATTACATTCCTATACTTCTTGTATTTTTTTGTTCAAAATGATCCATCCATCCATCCATCCATCCATCCATCCATCCATCCATCCATCCATCCATCCATCCATCCATCCATCCATCCATCCATCCATCTTCATCTGTTTGGTCCTTGTCAGAGCCGCAGTGGGGCCGCTGCCTATCTCCGGCAGTCTATGGGCAAGATGCAGGCTACTCCCTGGCCAGGTCTTAAAAAATATATTTTCCCTAATTTGATAATATTCATTATATGCATTCTGGTTTTAGTGTTGCACCTTATGATCAAAACAAACATATGTCTTGGATTTTCTAAATACAAAAACATTCACAAGGCCTTTTCTGAATCTGATTCTGTCATGCAGGACCTTCCTGTTTTTAGATTCACCTTAGAAAGGAGACATAAACTTGAGAAAATACAATGTCAACATGTTGGATGTTAGAGTTAAAAACATTTTGCAAGGATTGACACAAAGCTATGAGAACTATTAATCACACAACATCAAAAACTGTCAGTGTAAAGTCCATTTGGTGTTTTGTTTGTGCTCATGTCTGGTTCACATGTGTTCTGACCCTCTTTAGTCGATAACATCAGTCCCAGACACTATAATGTTAATGTAGAGGGAGACCAGTAAGCATTTATGTTAACTGTTGTATTGAAAAAATACTTTTAAAGTCTAGAAATATGTTATTACAGCCTCACTGGTTTAAGTATGATATACCGACTATGGTTTAGACAAACGGAGGGCAGAGAAGAGAAAACCATCATATTTAAAGAGATCCTGCTCCAATACTCAGACATGTATTTATCTTTTTGTGTTACAATGTCACCCCTGCTCAACCCTCTGCTACAGCCTCAAACGTGTTCATCTGTCACTTACTTGTTTCTCCCACTTACTGAAAATCTGTCAAAAATAAATACATAGATCACAGGTGACAGGACTCGACAGACTGCCTGTCTCTGTTTGACATGCCATATCACTCACAGGATACTTTTTTCTGAGTTACAAATCCTGGAAAAAAAAACAAAAAAAACAAGACAAGGCATTCATACACAGCATGAAGAGGTAGCGCCAGGCAAACACATTATGGTCATTTGGATCTTTCAACATCAGTTTTTGGAATATAACCTTACATTTCCCAAATGATGAGTTGAGCTAACAAGAAATAAGCAAAAAGATAGAACATTCAGATAGATGGTCTAACTGCAAAATGTTGTTCGTGTTTTTAGATCATTTAATTTTCTGTCAGATGTGTGTGGTGTCATTTAAAAAAAGGAAACAAAATTTAGTTATTTGAAAAGGTTTGTCTGGAGCTAAAGGTGAAATGACAGAAATTATTTTGTCTCTTTCCAGGAGAAGTGTGTAAAATTTAATGTGATTTTGTGGTAAAGCCGCTACAGTAGTAACCAGGCAAATAGTGACCAATTGCAAAGAACTCTATTCCAAACATCCATTCAGGCATAGGAAGAGCTGTTTACAAGCACATCTGCATAGAGATTACATTTAAGAAGATTTCAAGGATGGGGGGGACTTAATTCTGACTTCCATTGAAGTCACCCTCCGTTGGTAAATGCAGATAATACGCACAAATACAATATGTATTCACCTAAACCTTATTTTAAATCAGGTTCACACGTTGCAGTTATTTACTATCATCTGCAAAGCATTATTCTGTTAAAGAAAGATGAGCTGAAGTCTGTAGTTTATGATCAATTAGAGAGCGATGGATGCAGCAACTGCTGATTCAGAGCTCCCACCACCAGAGATTATGTAAAATGAAGCCTTAAAAACTCTGATATTTTCTACAAAGTCAGCTATGTGTGTGCTTCTACCTCTTTCCGATCCTTTTTATAACCCTCTTTTCGTGAAAAATGCTTAAACATTTATGGCTTACATCACAATTCAGTGATGATATGGCATGTAAGGCCTGTCTGTAGCAGAAAGTTATGTTTTGTGACAGCATATAGTGTCAATGCAGTGTGACATGTCCTTGAAATCCAGTGTATCCTGGGCTTTACAGATAGGATACAGAGTCTCACAGACAGAGATGGTTATTGGAAAAAGGGGCATATGAGCACCAGATAATGAACTAAAACATACATGTTAGTTGTTTCCTACACAAGCTTTTTTTTTTTCCTGTCATGCATGTGCAATTAAAGAGGATTTTGCAGCCCTATGTGTTGCTTCTGCTGAGAGTAGTGAGATTAGGATACGAATTTTCTGTAGGGTTGCCCCTAATTTATTCAACAGATGCCACACCGGCCCTGATTTACCTCAGTTACAAAAACCATAATTCTACTGGGTTTACTGGAGTAAACCCTCAACATTATGAGTCTTTTCAGTGAGACATGGTCCACCATGCCTGCTTATACGACGTAAACCAATCTCACTCACGTCACTGATGTCATCACCGGGCAGCCCGGGGTCAGACAGGAATGTTACAAGCTGTTGACTGAGGGGAAGGATTGTTAGCCAAGTGCTGCATACATGTACCGTTAACATATGGTATGGAAAGTGCACCAAGGAGACACTGTTAATGTGTTTGTATATGAGGAGGTGTCTGACACAGTATGTCATTGGATGCAGGGTTTTCTGTGACACTATTGTGTGAAAACTTGTCTCAGTTCATGCCATCTGTGAGTGGGGAGGTGCTACGCTCATGCATCAACTGTAGACTCTCTGGTTTTAACATGCAAAAGCATGCATACATGTGCAGTAGGCCAAGTAGAAATTGAGTTTTTTTATTTTATTTTTTTCAACTCTTTATTTAGTCTTTTTTATAATACAAAAACAAAAGAAAAAACAAGAAGAAAAAACAAAAAACAAGCTGGGGGGAGCATACATTACCATATTTTCCAAAGTTTTTTTTTTTTTTTTCCTCTTATGGTTGGGTTTGACCTTGAACATAGACCACTTCTGCCATTTTTTCTCAAAGTCACCTTTTTTAAGGCTCAGACGAAAAGTCAAATTTTCCATGGTGTATAGTTCGTCTACAATATTCAGCCATTGTCCATGCCCAGGTGGGTCACTTTTCAACCAATTCCTTGTCAATGCCTTTTTGGCAGCAATCAGTAATATTTTGCAGAGGTAAATGTCTTTTTTTCCAATGACTTCATACGACATAACACCTAGGTATACAAAGCTCGGATCTCGGGGTATAGATAAGCATAAAATTTCCTCTACTGTCTGAATGACACTGTTCCAGAATAACTGCAGTGTAATGCATGACCAAAAGATATGGGAGTGATTGGGATCTACATGCCCACACCCTCTCCAGCATTTCTGTTGTTGACTAAGTTGTTTAGATTTTATATATGGGGTGATAAAAAAACGAATTAGATTTTTCCATCCAAATTCTCGCCATCTTCTTGAGCTGGTTGAAGATTGTTGTGTTTTACACATGGAGGACCACTCACTCCCAGTTAATGTATTGTTGAATTCTCGTTCCCCCTTTTTTTTAACATAGAATGAATTTTTGCCATCGCATTTTTGGAGACTATTGTACAACTTTGATACACTTTTTGAGGGAGTTCCACCATATGCACATGTCAAGAGTACAATCACCTCACTAATTCCTTCTGATAGGTCCCTGTTCACCTCTTTGTCGTAAAAGTGACACAATTGTAGGTAGCGATATAGGTATCTGTTTTCAAGATTGAATTCTTCTTTAACTTTTTCAAATGATTTAAATATTTTCCCTAGAATTTGAGGTTTTAATGCTCAAGGTAACTTTCTCAATAGAAATGTGTTTTTTTTCTTTAGTGTTTAAAATGTTGTTTAAAATTTGGGGATTTGAACACATTTTCATGTAATCCAGGGCGATGTGATGCATAACAGCCAATCAAAGGGAAAACCTGCAGAGTTTTGCCACATATTTGGGCTTTTTGGGGAAAATAGAGGATCCTGGGATTCTGACCTTTCTTAAGAGATGGAGAAAGACCTGTGAGTCCAATGGTGTAAGCAACAGCATCATTTTCTTAAATGACAACAGCATCTAACATTGTTTAAGTTGAGTTTTCCCTTCTTCCATGTCACTGATGACTCTTTAAAATAAATGTTTAAAGAGTTTTAATTATATGGATGGCAAAGGATTAAGACATCTCACTGCCTGTAGCTGTTTATCTCAGCCAGGCCATAAAGCCGAATCATAAATGTTTTAAAGAGAAATTATCTAAGTTTTTACAGAAAATATCTTTAAAACAGTATTTTTATTGGACCGTTCGCAACTAAAACATTGTCTGATGGACAGACTGACACCTCAGTAGCAAAGCGCTGATGCATCTATAAAGTGCAGCTTATTTTCCTTGATTTGCTTCGGGTCAGAAGTTTCTGTGCTGCTTGGCGGATGTGACATCAAGAGCGGCCATGTTAAATGGATGCGACCTTGCAAACGATTGAAACGTTATATTCGAGATGGATATTGTTGATACTCAAAAGCAACCGACATCCAAAAAAACCCCCAAGCTTTTCAAGTACAACTGCAGGCTACGAGAACGAGCAGAAGAGTGCTGCAGTTCCGTGTTTTGGCCACAGGTGGCAGTATCATTACAAAACGCTGCAATGCCTCCTTAAAGGTATAGTGGTGGTTTTTTACGAATTTTTGAAAAGACCTGTCCTCTCCCCTAGAAAAAAATAAATGAAAAAATGCACATGGACAACCCTGTGCCTGTTCCCGAGAGGGAACACCTATGCACAAGCCCATTTATCCTCGTGCACGCACTGTTTAAAAGCTGCTGCTTGCCTCCCTTATACAAGCTTACTTTCCAAAAGAAGATTTATAGAATCAAATATGTCAGACTCACCACCGGTAAGTGAAAATGAGAATTAGCACTTAGGATGGCCTTATGTAAACATATCACCGCAATAATTGACAATTGGGAGGACCATTTTTTTTATTTTTTTATGATCCACCCGGAAAATCATCATATAAATACATTAATTACCAGACTAAAACTTACTATATTTTTTTGGTAAAAAAAAAAAAAAAGAAATGTCACCAAAACAGATTTTGATCATTTAGGGTTACCCTATATGTTCTACATAAGAAAACAGGAACCTATTTCCACACCTTTTATTTAGTCACTCTCAATAAACTCACCCCGAATAATAACAGCAATTTCTGTTTAAAATGTGCTTGTAAGAGGAGTCAGCCATGATGACAGTTTCATAAACAACCTAAGCACACACCCATTGATTACTTAGTTTGCTCAGTTTTGTTTTTCAACTTACTACACATTGGTTAACCGTTTGTATGCATCTTTTGCTATTTTTATAGTATTCTTTATGTTTAGGGTTAGATTATAATGCAAAATCAGGGAACCAAGGATAAAAGTTTAAGTTTAAAAATAAGTCAGTGATGCTCAGGTGGGCCCTGATAAGTAAAATGATGATGTCTTAGGTTTTGTTTGAATGTTAAAGACCTTTGGCCTTGTGCAGGTATGGTCTCTCTGCCTTCCTCCTGACTTTTAGATACAGTATCTCACATAAGTAAGTAGATACACCCCCAATAGCGGAAATATTGGTAAGTAGAGACTACAGTTGTTTAGGGGCCCCCGACCTCTTAGGGGCCCCGTCACTGACACCTGGTTACCCCCCTACACAATGGTGGACTAGGGCATCTCTTTGCAGATGTAATAGGTGCAAAAAATTGCTCATAAACCCAACTGACACTAATATGGCTAACCAGACCTTATTTATAGGTGAACACATGGCAGATCTCAACATGATGGTGAGCCGTTTAAAGACGACACCAATAGCAAAGCAGACAGTGGTACTTTCAATTACTATGTTAATAACTGTGTATAGTCATTAGACGGTTGGTAAAAAAAACACTCATAATATGTTTCTAAAAGATCTTAAAAGAACGATGTATTTGAGTATTTTATTTTTTACAATACGACTTGGATTTTTGGGTAATCCAGAGCGCATATTAAAACCATAACCGTTACGTACAATGTGTTAGCCACGATGGATACCATGGATGGGGTGTTGTACTTCATATGGGGCCCACTCAGATAATGTTGCTTATGGGCCTATTGTTGTGTTGTTACGCCATTGACCCTCTACATTATAGTTAATATTGTGTAATATCTCTTCTTCTGACAATAAATGAAACTTTGATACATCACTAAAAGCAGGCGCACAGCTTGTATAACTGTGTATGTTTGCTGTCCCCTCAAACTGATGCAACACAGCCTTTAATGTCTCAACATCTGGGAACAAGAATGAGTCCAGCTAACTTTCTGAAGGACTGATGTGGAAATGTCCCCACCAACTTTCATTACAAAGTTACACCCTTGGTCCAGATTATCTTCAGTTTATACCAAATCCGTTATTTTCCTTTCCTATGTTTGATAAAATGTCTGTAAGTAAATGGTTATTCAATTTACAATACTGAAATCGAAGGGTTGACGGTTCAAGCCCCGACTCTGACTTTCATTGTGGTTGTGTCCTTGGGCAAGACACTTCACCTGCATTGTCTACTGATGGTGGTCAGAGGGCCCAGTGGCGCCAGTGTACGGCACCCCCGCTTCTGTCAGTGAGCCCCAGGGCAGCTGTGGCTACAATGTGGCTTGCCACCATCAGTGTGTGAGTGTGTGTGTGAATGGGTGAATGAATGTAGTGTAAAGCGCTTTGGTCAAGTCTCCTAACTTGAATAAAGGCGCTATATAAGTACATGCCATTTACCATTTACCATTTTACTGCTAAAAAAAGAAATTTTAAAGCATGATCCATCCAAAAGTCTAGATTTAGAAAACAATACAGGTTCACTGGGTTAAGATACTAAAGAAACAGATCAGACTGTTGTTAAAGAGCTCCATGTGACACCAGTTTCCTTTTTGAAAGAATATCTGAGTGACATAAATACTTGTTCATTTTTGAAAAGATGATCCCCTTTTTCCTCACAGCATTTTTTAACAGACGGCTAATTAAATGCTGATAAAGCTCAATGTTCAAACATATTTCTGGGATGTTGCAAAGGGGTCTAAATTCCACAGCTTTCTGTGCTTGCAGATGAGGTGACACGGACTCTTTTAGATGTTTGCTCCTGTTTGCCAGGCAAATTCCAAGATTGCGTCATGGTGAAGAGAAACGGAGCAAAGAATGTTGGAGCCTTACTAACTCTTGATGCCATAAACCTCTGTGAAAATTTTACAAATTTGACTAACATGTAGCTATTCTTGCATAAGTGTGTGCGTTTATTCGTATAAGGTTGTGGATGCACAGCTCGAATGTAAGACTCCAAATATCAGTTGGATGAACCCTGACTTCTTTATTAGACTGAAAGAGGGAGATATACACACAGAGAAACAGAAGTTTCAACTCTCTCTGCTTTTTAAAACTAAAACTTTATTTAGACAAATATTAAACTACATGTTGCAAAGCAACATATTACACAAATCCGTTTGTAAGTAAACTATATCTGTTAAAAGGGTAGGACAGCATATCTCATGCTTTGCTTGTCTAATAGAGAGTCAACTAATCGTTCCCAGGAAGGCATAGAAGTAGCTGTCAGTGTTTACTAGGGGCCAGAGTCAGAGCGTGAGATAAGCACAACTCTTCTGGGTAAATATTTAATCTATAAGCATTATTCTCCTCGCTCCACAGCACACATTTGCAACAAATAATACAATTTTGCTGACAATACTGACAACTATCACTTTAAATTTATAGCATAACTGTTCATATTCTGGCTCTCACAAAGGCTGTCTTTTTTAAGATTTATTTGCCTTTACTTCACACTTAATTAAAAAAAGCTGAGCTTTGACAAGAGTCTCAAACTCCAGAATTTCTATTAAATTATATCGAAAAAGAATTATTCCTGTTAAACTGACTGGATTTTTAGCATTTATCTTTTTATAACCTTGTTATTTCTGTTTATCACGTTAAACTAGATTTTCTTCATCTTTTAGTTTTGTTTTAGATTTGTCAAAGGCTAACTCATTTTTTAATAAAAATATTTAAATTCTCTGTTGGTTTGGACTGTTTTGAACTCATTATATTTCTCTGTTTAAAACCAGATCTGATTATATTAAACTGAGTTTGGTTTAGAACCCAACCCATTTACATTCCCATTTTTGTTGAATTTGAGAAGATAATGTATTATTATTAACATACTGATTTAAGATCATTATTTATACCAAGATCACCCAATCAACATTCTTCTAAGTGTACATTTGATCTGATGTTAGGTTGTCTATAAGAAAAAAGAAAAGGAAAAAAACTCCTTCACTGCAATACTGAACTGAACAGAACAAAAAATCAAACAAACAAACAAAAAACAACATAAAAAAACAAAAACAAATCCCATTTGTTGTATTTATATATATATATACGTACATATATACAAATATATATACATGTATATATATTATTTTTTTTATCAAAATAGAAATGAGAGTCTACAGTAAATTCCACAGTGTTAAATATGCAGTGTCAAAGTACATTGACTCAATTGACTCTTATTACAACAACTGGAGTAAGTGCTACTTTAACACTGCAAAATTTAGTTCAATTCAACTTAAATAAATTTAGATCGGGAATAAAACAATACAACAAGTCACAGTTAATGGCAAACATTAAAGATTAGTCTATTTATTTTTATACAGCTGGACAAGCATCTAATTCTGATAATCATCTTCCTCTACTTTAAAATACTTTTTATTCCTACCCCAAACATGTTTGTCACATATTTTTGACCAGAAAAGAAAAAAAGGAATAAATAAATTAAGTTTAAGGGACTTCTAAGATATATTGGGTTTTAAAGAGGATACATTTATATATAAAAAAAAAGAAGGTTTTATTGCCATGCTTTAAAACTCACTGCTAACCCTAATGTAAAATCACACCCTCTGGCGGACGACAGGAAGACTGTTTGCCTCTACAGCAAACAGCAGCTGTTGCCTATGAAGAAAATTTTCCAAAATTTTCAAAAATGAGTTTCATTCATGCACAGAACAAGCATTTAATGGATGTTAGATTCGTTTGAACACTGGATTGTTTGGTCTACAGAAATTTAAAGCTTCGGTCAACAGGTCCGTTTTGTTGATTAGGAGCAAGAGGTTTTCAGTGTATATTTCATGGTGTAAACATTTTATTTAGCATGTTTTTAACATCATCTATTACTTATGTTGTACAATCAACTATAAGCATTAGTTTGTTACACAGCAAACACTTTTCTATATCTACTCCTATAGAAAGGGTTTAATGAGGAGTCCTAAAACAGAAACACATTCGGTGACAATGTGACTTAGTCTTTCCGATAATATGGTCAGACTCTGCATGAGCCGTATAGGACTCCTGTTAAAAGATGGATCTCAGTACACAACACACATCACAAAGCTCACAAACAATTTTTATGCTGTATCACCAACACTGCAAAAACAAAAATCTAAGTCAGTCCTTTTTTTTATTGAAATAAGTCTAGTGTATAGTAAGACAATTTACCACTGGGATTTAGATTATTTACATCAAAAATAAGAACAACATCTCATTACAAGTGCATATTATCTTATTATCTTAATTTAAGGCCAGAAATCCTCATTACATTGGCAGATTATTTTATTAATCTGCTCAAATTAGTTACATATATTTTAAGAATCTTTGCAATTCTTTTTTGGATCAGCTCTGCAGTGTAATTTACATACATGTACAAGGACCCATCAATTGTCTGCATCCTCTAACACCTTCAGGCCGCGGTGGTGCGTAACTCTATCAGTAAGGCCTGTGGTACACACTAGTAAGGTGGCAAGTCCATCATATTCACAGTCCAATTTAACTAACTGTCCTACACTGGTATTCAAATGCAACGTGTTCTTACTGCAAAGCCCTAAGTTTGTAATGTCAAAAGAATGCAAAATGAAAAGAATTGTTAAAAGAACACAAAAAAATTCAGCTTACAATGCAATAAAAGTTTAAGATAAAAATACAGAACATGGTTCTCTGACAGACTGGCTGCTTTGAACTCACAGAGGATTAAAAATTCTAATAAAATGCAAATAAAGCAAATAAAGGCAATTAGTAGAAAATGCATAATACCAAAAGCTTTTCCATAACATGAAGGCTACAAATCCAATGAAAATTCAGTTGTGATGAACAAAGAAGTAAAACATTGGCAGATTAGTTCTTTAGATGAAATTGTTGCTCAGATTCACTTTTATAGCAATGAAAGATTGCTTTATTTATATCTGTTTTTTTTGCCTCCTTTTAATTAATTTATTATTTCAGTAATAAGCATTTAAGGCAAACATAAGAAGATATATATAGTTTCAAATCAAAATAAAATCTAAAGGCATTCAACATTAATTTACAGAGAATTAAATAGAAATGTATTCATTTATTCAACCGTAGAGCTTAAATGAGCTTGGACTGTACATAGCAACACTTACAAAGACTCAAGGCTGAAGACGTGATGTGATTCTATATCTCTTAACTGGATGAGGTTTTCTTTAACGTGACGCAGGGCGGATGGTGTGAGGTCGTTTCTAGGCCCATTTGGGCTTCATTAAGAGAACAGGCAGAGGATTGAAGCATGAGGACAAACACACACAGCTCATTACCCCCTGTCTGTTGTGTACCTTTCACACAGCACGTCTCTGTGTGTCTGTATCTGTGCGTGTGGCACATCTATAGCATTTCTATGAGTTTTGCATTTGTGCAGGTAGAACCAGATATTAGGCTCTCTGGAAATAAAAGCTGAAACACTGTATTTGGACTTCATAGTCAACAGGCAACAAACAACAGGGATGTGCAGAAATTTGACTTTAAACAATTTTCTCATCAATGTTTGAGCAAATAGAACCAAACCTACAGTATTGTATTAAGTCAAAGTTTTTTATTTATCCAACAGACTCACAGAGAAATATAAAGCCCTCCGTAACTTATCCATTCCAAACCAGTTTCTCTGACTAAGCTGGTGGGTGGTTTTTGGTGATACTTCTAGACAGCCACCTTTTTACACCATGATGTGAGTTTAGAGCTGCTTGTTTCCACTGTCCATTTGATACACACACTGAGACACACAACCAGGCATTAAATGAACCCGTAAAACGGTCACATGGACAGTTCTCTCAAAAAGGCATTCTTAAGAGACCATGCAGACATGAAGCAGAAGGACAGCGCATAAGCCAGACTTTATGTACATACAGACTGTATATTTTTAGTTAGTCTGACGCTTCAGAGTTAGTGAGATGTCAAATGGAAGTAGTTGTACCTAGGTGTTAAAACCTGCCCTGGAAAGACTCTGTCGTCACAGGATAACAAAGACCTTAAGAGAAGAAGTACATTATCAGTCTGAACCCAAGGCTGTGAGTTCACCGATGACTTATTCTTATTCATATGAACATAATGGAAATGTTTTACAAAATGTTATTCTTTAAGAAAGGTGCAATCAAACATCGGTATTGATCCCTTTCCTTTAATTGACTCCTATTTAATTGTAGAGTTGGAATCTGCCATTAAGTGAAAAAAGTAAAAAGTAGGGCTTTGTTCACTGTTTGTCTTTTTGGTCCTGTTAAAAATAACGATTGACTAATGCTTAGATTGTCCATATGATCCACTATTATTACTAGTGTTTTATCACAAATATGGTCAGAAAGTGTTTAATTTATAGATTCTAACATAGAAGTCATTGCACTAGAGATAAAACAGATAGATAAAAAGGTCCTTCAGTGTAAAAACAAAACAAAGCTTTTTAAGCAGGTTGTTTCTTTCTACTCTTCCACCTTTACCCACATTTCTAACATATTTCCTGTGTTTTCCTACATCCTTCTAGGTTTAAACGCTCCACCATCTTCCTGGTCCCTAACATGCCATTTGAAGATTTAAATTCAACAGCTCTGTTGCTCTGATTTCTGTGCTTATGACATTCCTTAAGTGTCTGAAAGATACTTCAGTCCCCACATTCTTTAACTGACGCTGTCTCAGTTAAAGAATGTCATAAGCACAGAGTGAAGCTGAGATTGAAGCTGAGGATTATCCACTCCCACCAACGCTGGAGCCACCAAACGCTATGATCTCTCCCCACTCCTCTTCTTTCTGTACACAAACTACCTCACCTTAGTGGTTAACAGTTTGTGAAACTGCAAGTTTGCAGATGAAATTGCTGCCATTGGTCTAATCTGAGAAAACGTTTAATCTGTTTACGAACAGGAGATGAACCGCCTGGTCATCTGATGCACTCAGAACCGTCTGAAGCTAAACCCACTAAAGATGGACTTCCAACAAACATGCCCTACACTGCATCCCCTCACTGTCCTCACAACACTGCTTTAAACCTAGGACCATTTCTGTTTCCTACGTCGGAACCACCCTAACGAAAAACCTGACGTTGTTCTCACCCTAGACAGATTTTGGAAAAGGCCTAATGAGAGGCAATTCAAACTTTTATCTTCTGATCGGCGCTACAGAACGCTAATGGAAGACAGTTTCCCTTAGCTGTCTGTTGATCTCAATCATCATCTCATAGGTGGCGTCCTTAGATGATCTTAATGAAACAATTAACCACCTGACGCCCATTGTTGCAAATATGCAACTAACCCTTTGTATTACGTACACAGCCAAGATAGCATGTGCGTTTCCCCAGTGCCACTTATTGCACATTCAGCGTTGCACCAGGGGCAGGGTAGAAACGGAGAAATTACCAATTCTATTGAGCAATTCAGAAAATATATACATTGATGGCAATGTTGAATTCAATTACAAAGTAAAATAGAAAGTTTAACTTAAAGATATCACTCTTTAAAATTTGTAGTTTTGTAATTTCAAAAAGATTATATATATATATATTTTATTGCTATAACTTTTACTGCAGTTGGCTTTCCTGGGTTCAACTGTCAAAAGTTTGGTTGAAGGTGCATAATTTTCTTTTAAATCACAGCAGGGCCACTGATGTAAGGGATGGAAAACCAGAGTATAATTCCTAGTTTGTGCTCCCAAACTTGCCTGTATATTTGATGCTAATCGATATTATTTTACTTTTAAAAAAAAAACATTCAACTTTAGTGATTTATTTGTAACTTACAGGATGACAATGTAAGATGTTTTATGGTGGATTGCAATTGAAATGATAAACAACAAACTTACAGAAGATGTTATTTCTGATTTGCAATTCTTCTGCTATGAGTTAGGGATTTTGATTCCAGTTTTATTCAGTTTTTAATTTTGTTGCTATTCTAGACTTTTCCTCCACTGCACTGTGGTCCATTTATCACATAGTTGGGAAAAACTTATCTGTTATTTATCATTGTCATCCATTTTGGTACTTAGCAGCTGAATGTGAACATGTTTGGTCAAATAAATTATAGTTCATCTTATTTTTGGGAATGATGTGTTTACTCGGGTCAAATCTATCTCTTCTCCTTTTCTCTCTGCATACCTCCCACCCACTCTGGTGACTCCACCCTGCAGCAGATAAAAGCTCTGCCCACAAGGTGAGGGTCTCTTATTGGCACTTCTGCCAGGAGGGATTTTAACAAGCTGGTGGTTTCACTGTTAGCGTGATTGCAGTGATTATTTCTCATAAACAGACTCCTCAAAAAGGTAAGCTCCTCACCCCAATGAGCTCTTATTGTTTAGTCTGATTTATAGGCCACATTTAATTGGACTGCATGAAGGCTTGCTTTAATTATATTAACTTTACGTTCCATTACAACTTTTAGGCAACATTTTTTTTCTTGCCAAAATTAAGTTTATATTATGTTGGAGGAATATTTGCAAAAGTGTGAAGGTGAAATTGTATTGCTTCTGCATTTACTTCATTGATTTATAGAGGAATTATCAATTTTATATAGCTACATTTAGCTTTTCACAGCTTTTTGTTTGTATATTTTTAAAATCTTTTTTAAACAATGGTTTCACATATTTCAAAAATGTGACCATTAGCTGTGCAGCATTGAGTCTCCACGTCATCATGCAGAGGCCTAAGCAGATCCTCTAACACAGGCTGGAGTCCTTCAAGCTGCTGCATGCAAATCCACAGCTATATGCATCCTTGCAGGTGTCAGAGAGAAAGAAAGAGAGAAAGGCAGAATGTGCTTAAAGGCAAATATTAATTCAGTCCTTAATACATGCACATGTCTAGAAAATTGAAACCAAACTGACAGATAAATGCAATGGGGGCGAGAGAAGCAGTTTGGTGAGAAGAGGCTGCAGAGCAAACAGCGCCTCTAGCCTGCAGGAGCTCTTTCCCTTCATTCTGATAAGCTGTACGAAGCTCTCTTTCTTTGGCATCTCAAGATTCTTGCTGGTCAAAGCTACATGATTTCTTCATTATATGGACAGATTCAAACTGAGGAAAAGCACCAACTTAGCCTTTATATAAATTAAAATAGACTATTACCCAGGGATTGTGATTGTAAAAGTACACATCATGTGAGAACATGGTTCTGTGATACTTGACTTCTGACTGGATGCTTAAATTTGAACTAAAACTAAATTAAAGGCAACCTGAAATATTAGTTTCTGCACCTCATTTATAACTGTAATACTCTAACAAGATTTTAAGCTCTTAGGGAAAAATGGCTCTTTAGACTGTAAAGGTGTCTGACCAACTGCAAAGAGAAATAGATGACGCTTTTAGTACAAATAAAAATAAGTTAAACCATCTCTAGTGTTCACTATATTAGACAACTTTTCAGTAACATCTCCTGCATTGATGATTGTTAGTAGTGCTAATACCAGCCTTCGTGGAAGTTGTCACCATATACAGTGCCGCCTTCTGGTCTCACTATGTCATTTATAAAATATTTCTTGACTGAATTTAAACATACATTAAAACCTTTTCATAATATAATAGGACTTTTCAGTCCTATTATTTATTACTATTTTCTTGCACATATTAAAATAATTCATAACTTCAAATAGTAACTGATATGACTGCATTCATTTTCTGTTTTATGTTAAGTGGAAAGAAACTGTAACTTTTTTCTGTGATACCTGATGATTTATTATAGCTGATTATGAAAGAATTAAATGTAGTCTTAGCCCACACCCTACAATGACTAAATTAATCTATCCTGGTAATTTCATGTTAATTTTTTTTTCTTCATTCTTGACGATTACTTTGCCTCATTGCATTAAAGCCTAATGTTTGTGTTGATCCAAGGGTGTGAAACCACCTGCAGACAATAGTAGCTTATAGTATTTGGTGATATTTTTCAGCAGTTCATAAGCTTAAAAATGGACTGTGTGCTTATACAACATTGCAACTGCCACATTTATGTTATTCAGTAACAACCACAGCACAAAAGGACCTAAAGAATGCCATGAAGACCAAGACCGATGGCATGGAAAGGATGGGGGGTGAAAGATGGGTAAACACTTAGCTCATTTAGCTGCACAGCTGTGGCACTGTGTGTGTAGGAGAGGTCTTCCAATAGTACGTGCAGAGTGGTTGTTTGACTGAGAAAGTTTGCAATGTGACTTTGGAAGGTGTTAATTTTACAAGGTGCCTTGTGGTAAAAGCTGCGTTCAGGGAGGCAAGGGGCTGCAAACGTTTTTCCCATTCCACTGAGTAACCACAATCATAGGAAACTTGAGATTTAGTGCAAGTGCTCTGAGCTTTAAATCTGACAAATGGTTGTTGGAGTGGAGAGGAACTCAAGGTGATTTGTATGACATCTTTAAGGGGTAGTTTAGGATTTCTGGAGAGAATTTCTATTAAAATATTTGGAGGTTTTGATTTCTTATGCTATGAATTGATGACATATCACTTGATGTTTTCATTTCGCATACTTCCAAATCAGTTGGTCCCAGATACTGAAGCTAAGATTGAACAAAATGGTAATTTATACAGGGTGGCTGTGTCTAAACATCTGCCCTAAACCCTAAATCCCTCAATCACTATATAGAGCAGGGTCTATATATGGTGGACTTTATAGTGAACTCTGTTAACTGACAGTTGGGACAAATGAGCGCTACTTTTTGCTCCCCGTTGGTCACGTAACTCCGCCTCCCCGCACGGTGCCTGCGCCATCTTTGTTATTTGTCGCAGCTGTTGGGTATCAACAGCAGTAGGCGACAGCGGGCCGCTGTGACAACAAACCCCATGATGCTTTGTGAGGAGAACAAAGCATTCTGGGATATATCTACCCGTCTAATGACCATAGATGATCACTACTTTTCAAGGTGCATTGTGGGAAATTCCAACTCCACTTCTGTTTTAATCAACTAGACATTCTGAAACTCATCTACACTATATACTGCCCTATATAGTGATTAGGGCAGACCTTCGGACACACCCGACATGAAGTTTGGAGGTGGTGCACCACCTGAGTTTCCTGCGTGAAACACATGCTGAGAACAGAACATGTCATGTGTGTCATTCCAGAGAGATTGAGTGAGAAAAGAATTACTGCAGTGTAAAAATACAAACATTAACATAAACTGCTATTTTTTTTGTTTTTGCTTTTTGCAGTTGCTTGCTTTTAAATCAATTAGCCACCCAGACCAGACAGCTGCACATGTTCCTTTATTAGTCTCTATAAAAGAACATTACAGAAGACAGCTCCCTTCCTTTTTTCATTTCCGTTGTGAATAATCATCTAATTTGAATGTGACAGGGATTTCAAGATTCATAAAGAATCTTTACATAAATCTCTGAGGGTTTTTTTTTTTTTTTTTAGAAACCAGAGTTTGATTGAGACAGAGGCTAACAGCTAGTCTGAGAGGTTTTGTGCCTTGAAAATACTTAAAATACTGCTAATTTATGCTAATTGTTAATGCTAATTTATGAATGATTAAACCATTGTCAGGTTTACATTTGGTAGCTGTACAGAGGTAAAGCAGTGATGGTAGAAGATGGTGCAGCACAAATTATCTTCAAATATAAAACAGGCTACAGTAGAGTACCCAAACATTTAACTCAAGTAAGAGTAGGAAGTAGTCATCTATGAAATCACACAAGTAAGAGTGAAAAAGCACTGTATAAAAATGGCAAATCAAGCACTAAATAATTGTTGGCTCATAACATCTGCGTTAATGTTTAAAATTACAAATGCTGGTATTTTTAAAGTAATAGATAAATAGATAAACTTTTCCTTTCTTATTTTTCTTCTTTATTTTTTAAACGTTTTTTTATTCAACATAAACTTCAATCAATCTTTACTGGTAATGCAAACATTTAAGGAAAGTATAAAGAATGACAATATCTACAGTATACAGTGATTTTCACCTGATCTCTTAATAACTCAAGTTACTATTGGTGGGTAGACTAATCAGAAGTTTGTTTCTAGTAAGAGTAGCGGTACTACAACATAATTATTACTCAAATTTTTTTTTTAAAAGACATTGGTTAAGTACAACGACTACAAAATATTTTTCTAAAAGTTACTCAAGTTAATATAGATGTAAAAATTATAACTATTTACTACCCAACTCTGGAAACATGTTCTTAAAACTAAACACATGTCTAGTCTCTTCAGTTAGAATAGTCATCAGACATATAAAAGTAAAGCAGCAGTTTAACTTTGGAGCTTTAATTAGGCATTTCATCTGATTGGATCGGAAACATTACATTTTTTCACCAAGGAAAATCATTTATGGCTAAAAACCTCCTAGATCAGTTTCCTGTGAAAATATGTGTATGTTTCTACATAACAGCTCACTGGAACTGTGCCAATGATATAAGGATTAGAAGTTTAGGAAAACTTCTATGGATTTTTTTTTAAAGCAGTCTCTTATCTTTTGCAGTATTCTAACACCATACTATATGAAGATGCAGAGAGAGACATTTCCCATTGTTTCCAGTATTTTTAACCACACAGAATAGCTTGAACTCTCTCTGAAATTGGATTTTAACTTCTTTATATAGTTGAGGTAAATATTACTCTCAGGTAATAAATGCATGTGCTGTTGTACAAACACGCACACACACACACACACACACACACACACACACACACACACACACACACACACACACACACACACACACACACACGCGCACGCACACACACGCACACACACACACAAAGCACAGAATCAGTACCCTCAAAAAGTAGAATCTCTGTGCTTCTCTGAATTTCTAAAACATTGCCCTTTTCTGTTTCCAAACGTTTGGAAGTGACAAACCATGCACTCTTCTGACCTCCTCTGAAATCTGAAATGCTGGTAGATGAGAGAGTTTCCAAAGCAAAGAGTGGAAATGGAGGTTTAGCACAGAGACAGGGAAGGGGGAAAAAAAAGGGTTGATCCTGCTGAGCGCTGCAGATTTAAGAGAGCAAATTCACAGAAAACAAATAGACAGGCAGCAAAGTCTGTCACACAGTAGGACAGAGTTCCTGGAGACACATGGAAGCCTAGCTTAATATTTCCATCTTGTACTGATCTGAGGAATGTGCTTTTCAGGGAGAATTTTACGCTCCACCGTGCTTGCTGTGTTTACACGGCTGTCACATTTATCACTAGAGAACTGACACTCTCGGGGTGTAAAGCGTGTGCTTTTGAATGCAAGCATGTGTGTACACGATCAATAGAAAGCCAAGACAACAAACACAGATGGATTTCTAGGAGTGAGGAATCTTTCTGCTCCCATTCTTCCTCAGTATCTGTGACTCCGTGATAAAACCACGTTTAGCTTGTTTAATTAATATCTGTTTATTTTTTTTAAGATGTGTTCGTTATACATTCCACATATTAATCTGTAACGATTTTGTTTCAGCATGTTAAGGTATGTTGGAAGTTATCTTTAAAACGATGAAGTTTTGATTATATGCAATTATTTTACCCCTCCTTCCAGAATATTGAAATATATGGCCATTTTCAACCTTCATAAGCTAGCATCGCTCACCCTGCATTTCCTGCTTTGTGCTATCATCACAGCCACAACCAAAATAGCCCAGATTCATCTGCTTCTGCACAGCTGATGAGCAAACCTAGCTTTGCTATGGACTCAGTCTAAAACAGAGATCTGTTTATTATTATTCGTAATATTAATCATTGTCATTTATTTATTCAATCAATACAAATGTCAAAATATAAGTCTACCAATCCTAAAAATATATGCCTGTCTTTGCAATGGTAAGGTAGAAATATGTCACACATAATATTAATCAGGGATGAATAATATGATTGTTGGATTGCTTTTTGGAAAGAAACACTATTTTAACTATTAGATTGGTTACTCTATACTTCCATATGGATAAACATAGTCACAAGGTCATAGATCCTATTGGGGCAGCCAAGCTCCAAATATTTTTGTTTTATGATATAAAGATCTTTCTTTAAAAAATTTTTTGTGGTTGTTTTTACTTATCTTCCTTATTCAGTTCTGTCTATCCACTTAATGCGTTGGTATATCCATGTGACATTGAAAAAAAAAGTAGTCCTTTTATGACTCTCTACCTTTGCTTTTTGATAGTAATAATAATTTTTGAGAAAAATATATTTGTGCAATATCAACACTGGGACCAAATTAACTTTATGATTAGAACATTCAACTTACCTATACTAATAATAAGCACATTGACATAGGAACTACATCATATCATTCTTAAATGTTAAAAACCATTAAGGATGTGAATTAAAACAAACGTTTCTTGTATCCTTTGCAATCACAATAAAGGTTCTTCATTTATGATATACACTCCTCTAAATTCTGCAGAGGAAATGGTTCAGGGAAACTAATAACAGTAATAATTTTTTTAAATGCTATTTTTATTCTGATCACAAAATCCCTGCATTTCAAACAGATTGGGTTCACTTTGAAGCACTACTGTACAGGGAAAGTCACTGCATGATTATGCTAACGTGTTGTTCCAGTAAAGAAGTGCGGTTACGTCTTTAAAAGCCCACAAGAAAACCTCCAGGCTTTTTAGCATATCTGTTAATCCCTAAACTCCATTAATAATTAGCTTAATAAACAAAAAAGATTAAATGATTAATAATACAAAGAGAGTGATATAAAATTGGCAAAGTAAAGATGAGATGAATAGAAAAAAAAGCTTAGATTTTGAGTTGGGTAGACCTTTTTCTGGTTTAATGCACTGAAGTTATGCACAGGTGTTTTGTACTGGCTCTGAGTTATTTTTCATCCCACTATAGTATATGTATGTAGTATGTATGTTTTCTTTATTTTAAAAGAAACAACTAAAATAGCTCTAAAATAAAAATATAAAAAAAAATAAACTAAAAGATCAGGAAACATCTTTTGGTATTTATAAATCACAAAATGTTTGTTGATTTTTCTTGTCAGTCAGCCAAGGTGCTTGACATCTGCATTAAAGAAATCCAACTACAAATCCAACAGGAGACAAACAGTCCATAACTTACATACTGTAATCTAGATCTTTTGTTTTTCTACAACACAATTTGCCCAGTTTCCATCTGGACTGAACCAGATGGATGAAACAAATAGCTGATTGTGTTCAAGTCTCTCTACTAAACTTTCAACCCAGCCTGCTGTCTTTAACAATGAATCATATTAGTATCTATGTTGGGGTCTAAAAATTGATATGAGCCAAAGGGGAAGTCACAGAGAACAATGAGTTTGAGAAAAAGCTAGCAATGAATGAAATTTTTCCCCCATTACTTTGCTACTAAAGTAGTAAAGCTGACAAAATAAACGTCGGTCATTCCTGCTGCTCTGAGTAAATTAGTATCAGTCCATTCAAAAGTAAGTTGAAAGAGGAGCGAATGAACAATCAGAGAGCTTTAGAAAGGTTTAGAAATACAGTAGCGAGTACTGTGGATGAGGTTCGAAACTTTAAAATCAGACGTCAAAGGAGGTTTGTGTGGAAAAGTTGATTAAAATTCCATCAGAACAATACATGTCACCATGTTCACTCCCTATTCCCTGTTTCATTCTATTTTTATATACACTTTTAGTAATTTGCAATCATTTCTTGCTATGTGTTGTTTAATTTTGCTGTTATTTGCATCTCCAGTAGAAATATTATAAATATATTTGCTAAGAAAAACATCAATGTGCTTAAAGCTTTTTGTACCTGCTGTATGTGAATAGAAACAGAAGCTGATTTCTGAACCCAGTGATTAAAGTGCTGCAAAAATCTATCAGATTGTTTTCAATACTTTAAAAACATTTACAAGCACATAGACACATTAATAATCTTTTTAGCCAACATTTAGAAGGCTAGGTTAACTCCAAAAAGATTCCAGAATCCATGTTTTTTTTGTTTTTTGTTTTTTTTGTATTTTCAAGTAATCCAAGTGTGAAGTAATTTCAAGTAATATAGATTCTGCTGGTTAAAACCAACTTTCTACTGTCTACATTAGCTGATAATGAGATATTCTCCTACACTGAGCTGTTCTCAAGCTTCTGGTGATTTTGACATAGCTGTGTGACTGTCTGACATAGCCTTTGAAGGAATGATCCTACTCTTGGTGCTTTTAGAAGCCAGACATACCAGGGAGAGCAGAGCAATAATACTTTTAGTCAACAATATACCTTTCAACAAATTGGGACATATACCTCGTGGCTGGAAGTGGTGGGTTCCCTCACTAGGACAGATGGTTGTTGGATTTAACTGGTTTGAAAAGATTGAGCTCCATTCTGTGAAGCAGGATTTGAATTTGACCTGTTTGCTTTAATGCAAAGTAGTGTGAGTAGACTTTTTTGCAAATTGTAACCTACTGTTCACCTGTCTACACTCCTGTCTTAAAATGCATGAAGCAGTCAGCTGCTAAGATTATATGGATTATATGTTGCTCCTGTAAGAATAATGTAAAAATCACCTTTAGACAGTCAGTAAGGTAACATACCTCAGATACACCTCAGAGAGGTCTTTCTTTCTTTCTTTCTTTCTTTCTTTCTTTCTTTCTTTCTTTCTTTCTTTCTTTCTTTCTTTCTTCGTGTGCAGTGTTAACTTT
>NW_015150790.1:632266-670089 GCF_000732505.1 Cyprinodon variegatus
TTTCTTTCTTTCTTTCTTTCTTTCTTTCTTTCTTTCTTTCTTTCTTTCTTTCTTTCTTTCTTTCTTTCTTTCTTTCTTTCTTCGTGTGCAGTGTTAACTTTTTGAGGAATATGGAGCTCCGATTGTTTCTTGTGAACTTTACTATCCCCCTTGTGTAAACTACTCAGCAAACATATACATGCTTACATGTTTCTTACACGTTTTTGAGGTTGCAGTTAATTAAAATGAATACAGACGGAGAGACTGCTTTGCTCCTGGCCTCTCTTTAAATTTCAGTTGGCTACAACCTCCAGCAACAACTAACCAGGATTTATATCAAGTAAACCTTCAAAGTTTTTTTCTTCCTTTGTATTGCCTATTTATAACATTTTTGCAAACTCTAATATAAAGTTTCTGACTACCATAGCAAGTAACATGTGTAGTTGTTATAAATGTCCAGGAGAGGGAGACAGAGTGCTGTTCTATGTAAGGACTGCAAATGATGGACAATCCTTTTACATAAATGTGTGATCAAGCAGCTCTGTCATATCTAATTATGTTATTTCTTTCTTCACAGGCTTTAGCCATGCCTCGCCTTCTTGGCCCCCTCCTTACTGTTCTACTCCAGCTTTTTGTCTTCCCATGTGTGACTGATGGGGCTTACTACGGACACAAGCAACACCCTCAGCCATACCAGCCAATGCAGCACCTTCAACACATAAACATGGGAAATAGAGGTTTTCCTCAGCAACAGTACATTGGCAAGGAAGTGCCCTACATGCAATATCCACACTATAGGAAGGAGCTGCCCCAGATGCCATTGCTTAAGGGCAAAGAAAATCCCCGTAAAGGGGGGAACTACAATGGTGGTAAAGAAAAAGGTTAGAAATCTTTCTGAACACACTACAACATCAGTTATATGCATATAGCCTATATGGAGACATTTTTAAAAATTAAAACATATAAAAAGTATTAACTTACATTGCATATTTGTACAGAGTATAATATATTTTTGTTTTAGAGGTGAGGTTGAAACCCTTCTATGCTTACCCTAGTCAGCTTACTGATATGGCCACTGAGAGTTGATGTAGAATTATTAGGCTACAATTTGTTTAACAGATGTTAACTTAATAGTGACTAAGTCCCTTAATATTGTGTAAACCAACCCCTCATCTCTTTGTAAAAAGATCACCGCATGAGAGTTCCTCTTCATTGATAACTCAAGTAGATTCACAGTCGGTCACATAGTTACTGTGTCTTCATAAAGGTGTTGTCATGCTTCATAAGAACAGAGAAATTAGTTCTCTCTTCTTGGCTGTTCTTGGAGTGTGTTATTAACATGTGTTTGGGACAGAACCTTTGGTTGTATGGGGTCCAAGAAAAGATGTGTGATCAACCAGAAATGTGCTGTAGCTGTGGTTCTACATAGACTAAAGCTGCTATATGAGGAACCCTTAAAGGTTTTGAATAGTTTGCATTTCATTTCTTGCTTTAAATATGAAATATCCTTGCTTGAAAGAACCCTTTTCTTCTTCTTGTCACCTCTGGTACAGATTTCTCTGTTCTTGTGATGTGTGTACATACTTTTAATCTAGGGATAGCAACCACAATCTAGAGAGAACACTTAGCATAGTCCAAAGTATAAAGATTATTTGGCACAAGACCCAGAACAACTCTGGACATCCTGATTGTTTATTCTCAGATTGGCCATAGGTGTTTTGGTCACATTAAAAGGCTTAACTATTCGATCATAATGAATTAATCATATTGAATTATACTATACTAACATGGTGCTCTTTCATGTAATAATTTCTAGTGTAAATATTTTTGCTGTATATTTTTTAGTATTTAATTTCTATATTTAATATCTGTACAACTGCTCACAGGTTTAACAATACCTAGTGCTGTGGAAGGAGTTCCTCAGGGAGAACAAGGCCCAGCTGGACCACCTGGACCTGTGGGACCTCCAGGACCTCCTGGACCTCCAGGGAATGGATTACCTGGCCCAGAGGGCCAACCTGGACCTCCAGGTCCACCAGGATTACCTGGAATGGGAAAACTAGGCTTGCCCGGACTGCCAGGAAAACCAGGTGTAAACGGTGAGCGTGGGCCTCAAGGGAAAATAGGACCAAGAGGGGAAGAGGGTCCTGATGGTCCGCCAGGTCCACAGGGACCCCAAGGACCACCTGGGTTTCCTGGAATAGGTAAACCAGGGTTACAGGGATTACCGGGACAACCAGGTGTCAAAGGGGAACCGGGTCACAAAGGCCTGCCAGGTCTGCCGGGATTACCAGGACCAAAAGGAGACAAAGGGATGGGTCTGCCTGGACAGCCTGGTTACAAAGGACTTCCTGGGCCTCCTGGACCTGCTGGCCCAAGAGGGCTGCCAGGTCTTGGAAAACCAGGGTTAAATGGTTTACCTGGTCCACAAGGACCCCCAGGACATAAAGGATATCCTGGAGAAGCAGGCCCTCCCGGACCAGCTGGGGAAGGAGGGAAGCCTGGCCCACCAGGTCCACCTGGTCAAGGAAAGCCAGGTCAAAATGGTCTGCCTGGACAGCCAGGAAGGACAGGTGAGAAGGGCCTTCCAGGACCACCAGGTCTGCCAGGAAAGCCAGGTCTTTCAGGATTTGGCAAGCAAGGACTTCCAGGACCAAAAGGTGATAAAGGAATTGGTGGACCCGCAGGACCCCCAGGACCCAAAGGAGAAAAGGGTATTGGTGGAATACCTGGAATGCTTGGACTCCCTGGACCGAATGGTCCTCCAGGTCCTGCAGGACCAATTGGAGAACCTGGAAGTATAGGTGCACCTGGTCCTAAAGGAGATAGTGGAGATGAAGGACCAAGAGGGCGTGATGGGGCTAAGGGTGACCTTGGTCCTCAAGGACCACCTGGTAAGGATGGTCTACCTGGGGAACTTGGAGAACCAGGCCCAAGAGGTCCACCTGGATCAAGTGGTCCAAAAGGTGCGGATGGCCAGAAAGGTCTAGCTGGTATGCCTGGTCCCCCTGGAACTCCTGGTTTGAGAGGACATGCCGGATTACCTGGGGAAAGAGGTATTCAGGGACCTCAAGGAATCCCTGGAATAAATGGTGCAGTTGGACCCATTGGGCCTACTGGTCCCACAGGACCCAAAGGAGAAAGTGGTCCTCCTGGTCCACCAGGCATTGCAGACATTGGGAGTCCTGGCCTGCCTGGTCCTGTAGGAGCCCCAGGAAGAGAGGGACCATCTGGACCCCCTGGACAACCAGGTCAACCTGGTCCACCTGGACCACCAGGACCACCCGGTGAACCCGTTTTTTCACCAGAAATGGCTGGAGTACTTTCTGAGATGGGTCCGGGACTAGATGGTGTTAAAGCTGGAAGTTATGATAAGAAGGGCAAATATGGTGGAGGTTGGGCTGAAGTAATGGGTTCCAGTGGCCTTGAAATGCCAGCATTTACTGCTGTAGCATCTACACCCTTTCCACCTGTGGGCAGCCCAGTTGTTTTTGATAAACTTTTGTACAATGGCCGCCAAAACTACAATCCCCAGACAGGAATTTTCACCTGTGACATTCCTGGCATTTATTACTTTGCCTACCACATTCACTGTAAGGGAGAAAATGTGTGGGTGGCTTTGATGAGAAACAGTGAGCCTGTGATGTATACTTATGATGAATATAAAAAGGGTTTCTTAGATCAAGCATCGGGAAGTGCAGTACTACCTCTTCAACCTGGGGACACTGTTTACATTCAGATGCCATCAGATCAGGCCTCTGGACTTTATGCTGGAGAGTATGTGCAGTCCTCCTTCTCTGGGTATTTGCTCTATCCAATGTAGTACCCCATACTTCTGGAAGAGGGAGCAGATGCTTATTTTTGTGAAATAGTTGACCGTATATTAAATTAACTTAGACTGGGCATTTTTTTAATGTTGAGTCAAAAATGATGCTATCATTAACAGAGGTTAAACTACCATATTTTGTACTGTATTGTCTTAAAGTCATTCCAAATAGGTGACCTAAGACTTGTTTTCAATTTTGAGAGAGTTAAAAGAACCAAATAATTACAGCTTTATTTACTTCTAAGAAAATATCAACTGTCTCAAAACAATGCAATTTCTGTGACTTGTTATATGCTGACTGAAATACAGAAAGCTTTTGGAGTCTCATATCAACAGATAACAAGGCTCTCTGGTCACTACATTGTGCTACAGTAATGTCAAATTCAGCCTCACACAGTTTTCCAATTGGCCACTAACATCTTGACAGGAAAACGGTATCTATTTCTACACATATACATCGGGTCTTTTAAAGGAATAGTACACCCAAAACATGATTAGCCTTCATTTTCTACTCACCTCCATGCTGAACAACACTCTGGAGTACTTTTTTGATATCTCAAATGCATCTGGAGATCTGGGAGGCTTCTTGCTGTCTGCTGACATTCAAATAATGGAGGTCCATGGCGCCCGAGACAGAAAGGTCCATAAAAGTCCACAAAAACGTGTCAATATTCCTCCATACTGCTCGTCCAATGTAATCCAAGTGTCCTGAGTGGGTAGCATCCAGAATTTACTCGAAACGAAGTCATTTAGAATGTTTTTAGAGCATAAACAGTAGTGTATAGGATTTCCTAATAGCGCCCCCATGCGCGCTCACGATTCTACGGAAGCCGGCAGACCAAACCGGAAGAAAGTGCGCATTCAGCGTCTGGTCTGCCGATAATGCAAGCGTAGAAGAAGAAATGTGCTGTTTACCTGTGCAAAGAAAGAAACAACGAAAGAAAAATGTCTGAGGACTTCAGTGTTGAGGAAGAGCATGAGTTCTTTGCCGAGCTGAATGCGCTGGTTTGGTCTGCCGGCTTCCGTAGAATCGTGAGCGCGCATGGGGGCGCTATTAGGAAATCCTATACACTACTGTTTATGCTCTAAAAACATTCTAAATGACTTCGTTTCGAGTAAATTCTGGATGCTACCCACTCAGGACACTTGGATTACATTGGACGAGCAGTATGGAGGAATATTGACAAGTTTTTGTGGACTTTTGTGGACCTTTCTGTCTCGGGCGCCATAGACCTCCATTATTTGAATGTCAGCAGACAGCAAGAAGCCTCCCAGATCTCCAGATGCATTTGAGATATCAAAAAAGTACTCCAGAGTTTTGTTCAGCATGGGGGTGAGTAGAAAATGAAGGCTAATCATGTTTTGGGTGTACTATTCCTTTAAGGTATCAATGCTATAGAAAATATAAAATGGCCTCATGACAATGGCAGTACAGATCATATTCACTATTTTGTAAGAATTGAGTTTTGAACGCTTTTTGTGTAGTTTGCAAATGTCTTAGTTTGGGAAAAAAAACAAAAACTTGAGCATGGTAAATTTTAATAAGAAAATCATATGGGCCTACTAAATAAATTTTGAAAAGATGCGTGATAGAACTTCCTATGTTTTAAATAAATGTGTCCGTTTTTGTACTCCTGTGAAAAGCTGAAGACCAACATGACAAGCTTTTAAGAAATATTGACTACAAAAACACATGATACATGAAAAACAATATAATGTTATCCTTATTTTGAAGTGTTAATTGTTCATTTCTGAATCTGCTGCTGTGAAAAACAAATTAGTATACTTATTGATGCTCTGAACTATTAAGCCACTCTACATACTACATTAGATTAATTCAAAACATTAAAAAAAAGGAAAATATGGTCACAAGCACCATACATTTATGCCGTCCTTGTCTGCTAGCATTTGCTACTGAGGTAAGGTACTTATTGTGTTGTTGTCAGGGATTACTTCAATAGAAAGTGCTTTTTAACTGTCAATCAGAAGACCCATTTCTTCTGGGACACTTTAGTTGAACTAATTTATTTTGTCTAAATTCAATAAAATGAATGGTCATTTGTATTGCTTTTATTTAATGGTTTTAATTGAAAAATTCACTGTTCAAAAGTATTTTGCAGGACATGATTTCATATCAGAAGGATATCGTTTATGATCCATTTCCCATGTACTGAATGAATTATGATGTTAAAGTAAAAGAAGAAGAGCTTAAAGAAGAGTAACCATGGTGAAGATGTTGTCTCTGTCATCAAAATGTTATTGTGCTAATGTTTAAAGTTTGCTATGAGTTTTTAAAAAAAAATAAAGATTGTTAAGTAAAAAATGTATCTGAGATGTTCTTTTTTTTTTAAAGCTACAAGTGTTACATAAAGTATCCATGTAGTTGTTTATAGATATTGTTCAGTGAACCATGGGTAATATCAAAAGTAGTAGATTTTTCTGTTGGTGTACAGAAATAAAAGATGGCACTAAAAGTACTTTTCATTCAGTTTTGTGTCTATGCTCATGCTGAACCCAAAATCACAACTGAAGTGCAAAGAATGAAGACATTATGAATATTCTCCAGGACAAAAACAGCAAAATATTATTTAGATGTGTATTTAGATGTGTATTCACAGTTCTAGTCATAGCACTCAAAGTGTGATTTTGTGTGTTGCCTATCCCAGTCAGTGTGAAAAGACCCTCCATGTGATGCACTTTGTGAGAAATAAACACTGAAGTTGCGACTGAAGTATCATTAGGTATCATAATATGCACTATATCATAGTGTTTATTCAGCACCTTTACTAATCTCTTCCTCCAAATCTTTCTGATTAAAATGGGGGTTAGACCTCAATGAATAAAGTCAACAGAGATCCTATAAAACTACTCGGAAAATATTCATTATTTTCAGTATTTTTTCTATAATAGAATGCCTTCTAATTGAGGGAGGCATAAGAGGCAAAGTTACTATCAAAGTTACAGTGCCTTACACCACCATAATTAATATTTGATAATTAAGAGAGGTTTAAATGGGGTAATCTCAGAAAAAAAATTATTGAGAATGTTCTCAGAATTACTGTAGAACGTTTTTATATCTTAATTGAGCAGCTTTATCATCATAGTATTTATTTGAAATAAAATACTGATGATTATTTTAATATTTTATTATTCTTAGTAATATATGTTTTTTTGTTTTTGCTGAGTAGAATTTTTAAGGGTGTTTTAGGGTTTTTTAGGGCATGCACAAAAGAAGCATAATTGTCATGCATTTTTTCACATACAGCCCCCTTTGAGAAAAAATTCAATTTGTCAATAGGATCAACAAAAGGAAAAATAGCAAATAATAATAGAACAGACCTTTTTATAAAAACACCTCAGGAGATAGCATTAAAACAATTCTATATGCTTTTCCATAACAGGAACTTAATGTTGTTGAAATCTATGAACATGTTTATGACTGACTAACCAATTTAATATGATTCTGAGCCTTTTTAAAAGAATGATCATTGGAGCAACCATTCATATTCTCTCAAATAAAATACATTTTTGTGAAAAAGTAATGATTGTTATGGTGATTGAAAAAAAAAAAAAAAAAAAAAAAAACAGCAAAGGACATCATACAAAAAAGGTTTGCATGTTTCCAAAAATATAATGTGAAGGGGAGCAGAAATCTGTGAAACACAATTGAACATCAAAAGTAAACTTAAACTAGTTTTATATTAGAAGCCGTGTGTTGTGGCCCATTTTGTGATGACACAAATGAAGTGGAAGTCCACAAATGCCACAGATACACCATGGACTAATTTTACGCAGGCAAAAGAGAAAATGTTCCAGGTAAACTCCTTTAGTTTTCTCAGTTTTATTTCTCCTCAGACAAACAAGCAGAAAAAGACTAACATTTTCTCCATGTTTCTCTTGTGCTGGTAAAAAAAAAAACATACGCCCACCCAGATTCATGCTGGTCCTACCATTGACAGCCTATTTAAAAAAATTATTCAGCCCAATTAATCATAACTAACCAAAAACAAAGGAACATGACTAAATAACCAAAAAACATAATCTCATAACAGATACCAAACAATAAAGTAAAATAAACTTAGCCAGATTATGCACAAAAACAAAAAACTTTTTAAATTATTAACAAAAAATAATTGGTTCCTACACCGTGTTATATATGTTGCATACATTTCTCTACTCCCGCCGGGATTCTTTTTTTCTATTTTATTAGAAATAGCATAATTGGATTTATTAAAGCATGGGAATACAAAAAAACATAAAAAAATAAAAATAAAAAAAAACTTAATGCAATGCCGCTGCGGGTGTCCTTTGATCAGAGATCAAAGACTGAACCGGCTGGGTTCAGAGGAGATGCTGATGCTGCGATCCGGATGTGCGCGTGCGCATTGCAGCGTGTCTCCCTTTTTCATCAGACCTTTTGTTTCATCAAATTATCCACCAAGCCCGTCCAGAGAGGTAAGTAAAAACGCTCCGATAAAACAAACGCGTTTAAAACTCAACCTTTAAGCACCGTTCAGGGGGCTAACTCCCAGCTAGTCCAGTATTTAATGCTGTTCCAGACTAATACAGGAAATAGCCAGAGCAGCTAATGCGCTAACCTGCTTCATAACACCCATATTATTATCGGCCCTTTAATGTTTATTACTTAGCAGCAGTTAATATATTTACATGCATATCTGCTATTGTACCGAGTTATAGATTAAACCTAACCTTAGACCCACCGTGTAATAACAGACGCTTTCTATAGCTGTTGGAATCGTTTTTGGGGTATAAAAGTGAAACCAATAAATATATACACATATTCACTAGTATTTTATATTTATATAACCAATATATTCAGTATCACTTATTTGGATATTTTGGGTCAGATTTGTATAAATCAAATTTGAATTTTGCTTTGATTTTTTTATGAAGTCTGAAAGGTTTGGCATCTATTTATATCTTTATTAAATAACCAAAATTCATCTAAACAAAATACAGAACCACCAACTGACTGTAATATAATCTTAATATTAAATCCAGAATAGTGACCATAGCAGGTGGGTGTAGCTTCCAGTGGTGGCTGGTGGAGTTTTCTCCAAGGGGGCTACAAAAGCAAAATAGATGAACACCAAAAACCAATCAAACGTATACTAATTTATCACACCAGTATATTTATATGAATGTCAACAACAAAAAACATTTTAAAAACACCTAATAAAAACAAAACATAATTTCATGTACAGGTTTACCTTTTGAACATAAATCTTTCCCTTCTGAGGCTTTGTGAAGGCAAATCTGTGTTCTTCATGATCCAATATGGCGTCACAAACCTAAAAAAAATGTACCAGTTTAAAAACAGAGAAACTATTAGTCAACTATATATTTTTTTAATATATAAGAACTATTTATTTTCTGAGAATGTGTTTATTTAAGAGCAACTATGCAAATTAACAAACATTTAGGAAAAGTGCACTATATTATTCCATGGAAATCTCATATTGTTCATTCTTCTTTACATTTTCTGAAAAGTTCTTTAAATCAGTCTTTATCCATGCCGGGTCAGATCTTGACATTTAAGGAGGCAGGGAAAGCAGAATAAAGCGTTGCACATGTACAACTTTTAACAAGAGTCAATGGGCAAACATTTTAGTGCCTATGGCGGCAATACTTTACCGATCCGAAGAAAAATGAAATGATGCTTTATTTGCACATCTAAAAAGTATATTAAATATATTTTGAAATATTTTAATTTTCTAATTTAATTTCAATTTGTTTTTTTATGACTTAATCAAGGTTATTGGGTGGGTTGGGTTGCGCCCTAGCGCCCTCTATTGGCCAGCCGCCACTGATAGCTTCTGCTTTGAACATCACAAGCACAAAGCAGTTTGAGAAGAGTTTAGTAAAGACACAAAACTACTGTTAAAAATTGCTATCCTCCTAAAATGACAAGACTGGAAAAGAAAAGCATTAACAGACGAGAGGCTCATGACATCTGTCTGTCTGTCTGTCTGTCTGTCTACTTATCTAATCTAATCAGTCTTTCCATGGATACAGGATTGTACGAAATGACGTCCCGTGTTGGCCTTAGAACAGTCAGTACAAATGGAACTGACTTCAAACACAGAGAGAAGGTGGCCCCAAAATACCAGATGAGGCAAGTGAACTGCTTCTTTGTCTAATATTTCCCTTTTTATATAGAAATAAAAGTCTTAATGTTGACTTTTTATGTTTCAGTGCTTCGCTGAAGTCAGAGGTGCGCAAGCTGAACTGGGTCCACCTTCTTATCTGGTTGCTGGTGGCTGCACAAGTGACTGTGAGCCATCTCAGCCTGGTGTCACATGACACAGTGTCCATACCGTATCAGTGGGAGTACCCCTACCTCCTCAGCATCATTCCACTGTTCTGCAGCAGTCTGTCAATCCCAAAGAACAACATCAGCTACCTGGTCATGTCTTTGATCAGTGCAGGGCTCTTCTCTGTGGCGCCTCTCATTTATGGAGGCATGGAGATGTTTCCGTTAGCCCAGCAGCTCTATCGCCATGGAAAAGCTTACCGCTTCATTTTTGGCTTCTCTGCTGTGACTGTTATGTACGTCATAATGGTTGTTGCCATTCAAGTGCATGCATGGCAGATTTATTACATGAAAAAACTGTTAGATTCATGGTTTGATGCCACACAGGAAAAGAAGAAAAAGTGATTGTAAGAGAAATATTTGCTACTGTAAAATTTATGTTTTTTTTTTTTTTTAATAGATTATAGGTCTATTCATTTGGTCAAAAATGTCCCACAGCATAATATATTTAAGATAGTAGAAAAGCAGTCATTATTTAAAGCAGCTGCTTTGCTTGAATCTAATCTCAGCAATTACTAATGAAAACATTGCACCTGCTTCAATATTAAGCTGGCTTTGACTTTTTTTTTAAAGATAGAGACTACTCAGGTTACAATGATTAGTTGTAAGGTCATACTTACACTACAATAAAGACACATAATCTGTAAATGTATACAGTTTGTCCCATTTGATTATGTCATGTTATGTAAATTATGTATAATCATACAGTTGTTTTCAGTTAGAATCAGTCATTAAAGAAACAAATATAATCCTCTGAGCTTCTGTCTGCTCTGTTATTTTAAGCATCCCCATGATACTAGTTCATTGTGTATGGTAACACATTTGGTTTTGGTAACATAGTTGACTTTATTAAAAAACTAAATGCTCGTTCTAAAATAAAAGGAAGCTAAATTTCCTATGCAGGAAACATGTCTCTTTGCTTGAGTGACTAGCATGAGTAGAATTGAAAAGCATAAATATTCAGCATTTGATAAATGATCATAGTGACTTTATACAAAGAGTGAAGAACAGAAGAATATGGAGTTCTGGGGCACTTCTTTGGATACTGGGAGAAATTAAAGTAAGCTTAGAAGAGATTTGAAAACAATAAATACAGTTTTTGCAGGTAATAATTTGTTATTACCACAACAGTGTAGCTAACTCCACACTGAAAATGTGTTTGACCATTTTGCGTGACATTTTATTCTACCGAACTGACATTATAGATTTATTTTTGACATTTATTGTGTGTGAATGGATTTTCCATTTACATTTATATCAAATCTGAATTTAATTAGATACCCAATTCCATTTCTTAACATATGATAGTTTCTTTTTAACCCTTTATAAGGCACTCAGTGAAATACATTAAAAATCAACGTTTCAAGCCAATAGTGTTATTGGAATCCAGGACAAGACCTTATTACCTTTGTAACATTAAAAAAATATGGATATTTTCATGGCAAAAAAAGTCTATGTAATAACAAGAAACGCCTACTTCCTGAATATATTAAGAAAAATAACAAAAGTGCTTCAAAAAGAAATTCATGTAAAACACTCTGAGAGTGACTTTTTTTTGGTACAACATAACCTTAGAGGGATTAATGCTGAAACTGGCACTTATATTTTTTTGTTTATAATTATAAATATAATTGTTAACTAGGCTTAATAACTTTTTACCTTTTTTTTTCTTAACTTGATAACTTATTTTTCAACAGTCATGTTTTTGGACTGTGGGAGGAAGCCAGAGTACCCGGAGAGAACCCATGCATGCACAGGGAAAACATGCAAACTCCATGCCGAAAGACCCTGAGCCAGGAATCAAACCCGAACCTTCTTGCTGCAAGGCACCAGTGGTACCCACTGCTCCAATGAGCATTTACATTTTTACCTTTTTTTCTTAACTTGATAACTATTTTTTCAACTTAATTTACAGTAGGTAATATATCATTCACAGGCTCATCTAAAAGCTCAAATACCAAAATGTACAGCCATGTAGCAGTATCTTTGCTGAATGGGTGGATATAGATCATGTGCTTCTAGACTTCACTGAGGGACGGGGGTGGGGGGAGACTACATTTGTAAGGGGCATGCAAGGGATTAGAAAGGCTAATTTGCCCTATAAAGGGTTAAGGGACAGTTTAACCTTAAGGAGTAATAACTGCTATTTAATTATATCTTTGTTTTTTTTGTCTGATCTAAAAAAGATTTTAAATTTTGTCCTGGGAATGCTTTAATTGGTCTTTTAGAATGCAAACCTATAGACTGGTTTGTTTAAACTGGCTGTGTGTGTATTTAATAACAATAAAGGAGGGGGGATCCCAAGGAACAGTTATTGTTTAATGGGAAATCCTCATACTTTGTGCAGCGGAGAGGATTATGCACAATTGCAAAGGATGTTATGTTGTTGAAGTAATTGACAATGAAATCATCTCATTTCAATGAAATGTAATTTGAGCCCGTCCATCCCTGCAATGAAGAGAGGAGTAGTCTATGGTTCAATGCTCTCCATTCTGGACGCAGTGCGCATGCGCAGAGGGAGTGCCACGTACTGGCTGACGTTGACAGTCCGAGTGACACTTCCTATTGCTGGTTCCTTGCCTAGCTAGGCCAGCTAACGAAGTAGAGTTTCACGATTTTGGGAAACCCTGTGACACAAAGCGTGGTAAAGTCGTCTGATTCAGGTAACGTGTCATATTTGGTGGGATGTTTGGCTGTAATTATAAAGCATTTTCTGTGTTATCGGTCAGTCAATGAGCTTAGACTGTGTTGTTAGTGCTAGCTGGATAAGGTTTGGTTAGCTAGCTATGTAGCCGTAGCTATCCGCGCGAGACTGATTCAGCAAAATTTCACTTTAAATTGCTCACATGTATAATGTTGAATCAAATTTAGACCGATATCACTCTTATTTATTGCAAATTATAAAAACTGACTGTTTTATCTATGTGTAATCCTGTTAAACGTATAGACGGATACAAAGTAGCTCTTCCCTGACGTTTGTTATAAACGAAAAATACATTAGAATGATCATATACTGGTTTATAGTGATATATAGAATTTCTAACGTAAAACTTAACTTAGTTTGTTCAGGTTAATTGATTTCTATTGTAAACAGCTTCCAATCAAGTACTGAAGAGGCCTGGATTGTCAAACTTCACCGTTTAATGCGTTGTTTTATGCTAATTTGGGTGTTTTTTTGACTAAGCAAAGCAAGGATGCCTTTTGCCGACATCTTATTCGTTAAGTTTCCATAAATTTTTGGTCTGCAAAATGAGGGAATCAACCAGTTTCTTGCTGTCGCTATTTGTTCTGCCTGTGTGCTAAGCGTTAGCTACATAACAATCCTTAGCATCCAGCCAATTATTCATCTGTTCCAGGACAGCCAAAGCTGTGGGATTTTCTGCAAATAAATCCACAGGAGGGTTTTGTTCGGCTTAAATCCTCAGATGCAGAATATACAGAAAGATAAAAACTGACATATTAGATCACACTTGATGTTAACGAGGGATTGGCTAGATAGATTTCATATTTATCTTAATATTGGGTAGTTTTTCTTATTTGATGGAGATCAGAATCCTGCTGAAAAGTGTTAAAAAATATGTTTTTTAAGTTGGGGACAGGCTGTTCTTTTTAATTTTATGGGGTCAAATGCTACCCTAAAAAAACAAATACAGATTCACTACAGTAATGCAGTTGTACAGTCACAAAGTGCTTTATTCACTAATATTTTTAGGTCTATTAATCAGTAAATGTCATAGATGCTCTTGTACAGTTGTTAGCAGTGACAAAAAATATACTATTAAAATATATTTTCTGTCATTTTCGTTAGTTTTATACTGTTCAACATAACTTTCTTAGCAGCACTGTTTAGATCTGACATTAATATGTATTTAAATGCGTTATTAAAATCGAAGGAAATTAAAGGTCTGAGAAGATCAGTTTTTTTAATGAATTGTTTTTAAGAGGAATTTGTTTAGTTTATTAAAATAAGAATATGTATAATAGAGGTTTAGTTAGAAACAATAAAAGTAACCCTAATGATTTTAGTAAATCATTATGACTGTTGTTATCGATGACAATGAGCGTTTTGGTCAAAGTCAACATGATTTGTTATAGCTGGTCACTATCTCTGCCACTTCACAGGCTGATGTTTGACCCTTAGACTCTTCAGTTTACTGAATTTCTTTGACAGTTTTACTACAATATGCCAAGCAAATATATATATATATATATATATATATATATATATATATATATATATATATATATATATATATATATATATATATAAAAAAGCAAATTTAATCAGCCAAAATAAAACAAGCTAAACACAGGTTACCATTCCACTGAAACATATATCAGTCCTACATGCTTCTTACTGCACTCACCTGCCTGACCTGCTAACCTACTTTGCAGTTGTTTCGGCTCCACATTTTTGGCTTATTATATAATCACACAGCAATTTTTGGAACGTCGTTGTGCATAGATAAAGAAGCGTTCACCAAACAGGTTTGAAATCAGGGTATAGTCTGCAAACACATTTTTTTTTTACAGGCAAATGAACGGCTGAATATAGAAATAATAGTTATGGCTAAATTTTATGATTATCTTTAATTGCTAGAAACCAAAGTTAGATGGTTAGAAACAAGGTTTTGTTGGCTGATTTGTTGGTGTTACATTTGAAATGACCCCTTTTCTTTGATTTTAAGGCAGTGGGAGCAGTAGAGATCAGACGGCACCATGAACGGCCAGCTGGACCTGAGTGGCAAGCTGATCATCAAAGCCCAGCTGGGTGATGACATTAGACGCATCCCCATCCACAATGAAGACATCACATATGATGAGCTCGTGCTGATGATGCAGCGCGTCTTCAGGGGAAAGTTGCAGAGTAACGATGAGGTTACCATCAAATACAAAGATGAAGGTGAATCATTTTCATTCCACACTAGGAGGCCAATTTCACCCAAAGTTTGTATCTTTACCATAGCAGTGTGACAGTGTTGTTTTTGACACCATCTTAGATTTTGCCTTTGTTTTTATCCTCAGGACAAAAACTATTTTAAGTTTTAGTCACATTTTAGTCATTAATGTGATAGTTTTAATCCAGTTTTATTTGAGTAAAACTCAAAGTCTAGTTTTATCCAGTTTTATGTTGCACTTCAAAAAACAGCTAAACTTTAAAATTTTGAGTAACAACCGAATTCTTTACCAGACTGACAGCTCTTGCCTAGATACTACGATTGGTAGGTATAGAATGCTGCCATGCCAACATCGTTGCTGTTGGCAGAAAACCATGATTTATAGAATTCAAATAAACTTTTTAAGAATTAAAGCCCTACATTATACAAATTGTCTCACAGAAGTTGTGAAAATAGCAGACGTAGTTCAAGCCCTTTATGTTGGTTAATATAGCAGACAGACAAGCTGACAAAATGTACAATAAAGGATATACAAGGTTTTCATCCAAAAGCAAATACTTCCTGATTTACTATGAATTATGCATGACACACAGATCAATCAATCTTCAGTACTCCAAAAAAGCGAAGAACAAAAACATTCTTCTTTTTACAATTTGGCAATTTTGTCTTTATTTCTAAGAATTTGCCCCTTGGTTACCACTGCTCAGGGGTCAAAGTATATTTAAATTCATAGGGGTATGATATAAAAAAAAATATGCACAGAGAACCTACATAATAGTCTTGTACTGGCATTGAAATCCGGACCGAAATTTGGAAAATATGTGAACTAAAATGTTTAAATGGAATAGAAAATCCCTTTATTGTCCCACAATGAAAAAATTGTGGTGGTACAGCAGCAAAAAGTGGTCAGACAAATGTGGGCCTTAAAAAGTGTATAAAAATAACAAAATAAGGGACAGTATTAAAAAAACAAATAAAATAATGTACTGTAGAGTGTTTTTACAATATAAATACTGTGCATCTGAGCAAACCATCGGTGCAGAGCGTAAAGCGCAGACTCAAAGCTAAGTGCGCGTAAAGACGCATTTCCGCACTAGCACAGCTGGAAGAGCAGAGTTGAGCTTGCAGTACCGGACCATTCCGGATTATTTTCACCCCTGTCGCTGCTGCTATGATTCATCTGTGGTCATGCAGAAAGTGCATCGCTGCACGCTGGGTGCGACCAAACCGGACGCAGCAGCACGGCTGATTCTGCTTAGCTTATCTAACAGATTACAGCACAATGATGAGTTCTAAATGTCTGATAGATCACCTGCTAACATTTTTATTCATTTTCACCCATTAACCAAAACTAACACCTTTGACTCGTCATGTTTGCATCATCTAAGATCCATGTTTAGCTCGTAAGTTCTCGTTATCATCATGGAAAAAAGGAGGATAATAAATTATAATTTCAGCTCGTTTTCTCTGTAAGTAATATCATTTTAATTTCACTTCTTTCTGTTTACAGATGATGACCTCATCACCATTTTTGACAGCTCTGACCTCTCATTTGCAATCCAGTGCAGTAGAATACTCAAACTGACATTATTTGGTGAGTTGTTTTTCCTGCTGCGTTTCAAAAAAATTTTTTTCCAGAAACTGAGCAGGTTTTCTAGCCACGGGACATTTCATCAGCCAGGGTGGCCGAGCATTTGTGTTCTCACAGCGAAACCTTAACTTTGAGCCGTTAAGATAAACTTGTTCTGCAGATTCAATTTCTTCGGGGAGGGGTTTCTACTCTGAATGCATAGATTATGTTTTTGAACTCAGGAAGGCCAACATAACCAAGGTTACACCCTAAAAAATAGAAACATGTCCATTCCATTTATTCTTCAGTCAGTTGACAATGGGAAGATCACAGTTAAAAGTGGCCATTGTTTTTGAAAAAAACATTGACTTTGCATTCAGGGTAATCTTCTGCACACACAGAAACACTTTAAAACTGCTGACGGTCATAGGAGAGACTCATACAGCAAACCAGCCTAACCATGTGGTTACTGAATGCTTTGTATTGCTGTGTGCAACATTGGTAAAATCAGTTTGTATTTTAAATTAGCAGATTATATAATACATCAAAACCAGACAGCGTTTCCCTGGAATCATCACTACTTAGTATATCAAGACGTTAAACAGGTTCACTAATGAGAGGTCTATAAGCTTAGATTTTTAACAGCAGTGTGGTTGGTCTGATTTCAACGCTGAGGTAGCGTCTGCCTGCTGCAGCACCTATACATGTTCACGGAGGGGGTGTGAGGAGTCCCTGACAATGCTTAGTGTCCTAAGTATAGATGTCTACTCATAACTGATAAAATAGCTTACTGTTCGATAGCACTAGCTGCAAACATTTGGTTATATTTTCATTTTTCATTTGGGGAGTGGATGCCTAGTGGTTATGTCATTGTGCTTGGCTCCCAGAGGTTCTGATTTCAAGCCCCACTCCCACAGACTGCCACTGTGGGTCCCTGAGCAAGACTCTTAATCCCATACTGCTCCCGCGCAATGGCAGTCCACTGCTTCCAAAGGGGATGGATCAAACGCAGAGGGGAATTTCTCCAGTGAGAGATTAATGACGTTCAATTATTATTATTATTATTATTTTGTGTTGTGAGATATTACTGCTTTACAAACATGTTTCCCTTAAATTGAATTGCCTTTTAAATTAAGGTCACATCTCAGAGGGAGGGATTTGAAATAAGAGCTAGTTTTTGAAAATAATGGAAACTTAAGAGAGAAAACAAAATTGATTGTTTGTATTTAGTAGGAAAAAATCGGAGGTTTGATTTTTAAGCTTAATCGCTGAGTTATGGTTGAAGCTCCAAAGGTCTTTGCTTCTCTCACCACATTTTCTTACAGCTCTTTCTTCTCATTTGATATCCAACGCAGGCAAAAACTCAAAGATATTATTTTGTATGTTTATTTAACCAAAATCTAGGCCACGTTTTTTTTTCTATAACAGAGCATATTTTTTTGCTGTAGATAATATCATCAACTGCTCACTAGAGGGCAGTACAGCTTTAGTTTTCTCACAGCTTGAAGCCTTTTCAGAATAAGCTGATCCACTGCCTGGTGACTCAATTTCTGGGGAATTTAACTGACATTAGCATTTTAAATTGATTTATTTTGCTTCTCACGAAGTCTGGCTAAGAATGTGGAGAATATAGCAACTCACTTGACGAATGGAAAATTTAAAGATTGGTTAAGCCATCGCATCTGATTTTTATTTATTTATTTTTTTTATTTGGGCCTTCTTGGTTGGTTTACCTGCAGTGAATGGTCAGCCACGGCCTTTGGAATCCAGCCAAGTGAAGTACCTACGCAGGGAGCTCATTGAGCTCAGGAATAAAGTCAACAACCTTCTGGACAGCCTGGAGCCTCCTTCAGAGCCTGGAATGACTTCTGCAGCACCTCACAATGGTGAGCCTTTCAGCCTAAGGTCCAACTTTTACACATTGCAGGTTTCTTTTGTTCTCTTTCCCTCTGGTAGGACTAGAAACTCCCCAAAAGTCGCTTTGTCTTGTTTTACACTCACTTAACCAAATTTGTGTCCCAAACAGACACTGGCGCCATACTGAGACAGTTTATAAAATGGTTAAAGGCTGTTTTCTTTTCTTTTTTTTTTTTTTACCATGTCTGCAGCAGCTTTCTGCATTTCCTACAGTCGATTGTTCTCTCCAGATTGATTGTGGTCTTGCTTAACCACATTTCTTCACAAGAGCAAAATAAGGCTCTTGTGAATCCACGTCAAAGATTTTATAAGAGTCTATTCTTGTTTTATTTTTGTAAATCTGATACTGACCACTGGTAGCTGTCTGTGTTTAAAACAGAAATTAAATGCTTTGTTGTGTAAAACAGTCATTAAGCTATATATATATATATATATATATATATATATATATATATATATATATATATATATAGGCCTTTGTCAGCGTTAATGTGCCGCGTTCATGACAGACTCTTATCGGGTGATTAAAAAAAGTATTGCCGTTAATCTATTCTAGCAGTTGGGTAGGGAGCTGGGTCTGTGCCAAGGATGATTTTCACCTTGATAGTTTAGTCCGGATGTATATCTGGTGACGAGAACAAATCAGTTTTCCAACCTGTGTAGGCGGACTGTGAAATTACCACATTGAACGTGACATGCTAACATGGATGCAGCTATAAGCACAGCTGTATCAGCAAAGCTAACCAATCTCCTCGCTCAGTGGATAGCTACAAGTCAAAATCTTAAGAAGACGAAATTACATGTGATTTTGGAAATATAAAAAAGTACACCTTTTGTTTAAAATTTTTGAGGTAGCTTACATATATAATAAATGCCTTTGGCAAAATTCAAATTAGGGATTTAAATCTAGATTAATTCCAAGATTACAGTGAGAATAATCTTGATAGGAAAAAAAATCTATATATATCTTCTACTTTCTGCAATAGCTCTTTTTAAGAAACTTGTGTGCCTTTGCTCTTAGAATCAGTGGATGGACGTGAAGGCAAAGTTATGACAGCAGATTCAACAGTGAAACAGGCTCCTCCAGTCAGCGCAGCCAGCATGTCGGCTTTTGACCCGTTAAAAAACCAGGACGAGGTCAACAAGAATGTCATTTCTGCTTTTGGCCTGAGCGAGGACCAGGCCCCAGGTATTGCTCTCTACTCAGCCTTGAATGGGTGGGATGTTTTCCTGCAAAGCATTCATTTTTCTCCATAAATTGCATCCATTTAGTTGCTCCCCCTGCTGTTGCCACAGAGGAGCGCTCAGGGACCCCTGACAGCATTGCTTCCTCCTCCTCTGCAGCACCTCAGCCAGGAGTGCCGCCTCAGCCACAGGGTCCCTATGCTGGGGTACAACAAGGGCCGCCAGCAGGAGTTGATGGTAAGAAACGGGACATCAAAGATACTGCTGATAAACTAAGTTCATAAACGCATTTATATTTGTGCAAACTACTTTAGACATATTCCATATTGTTGTTTGAAAATGGTATACATATGCCTGGTTAACATAAGCAGAAGAACAAGCTTTATGATTAGTCTGGAGGAATATTTGGTTCTTTTTGCAGAGTTTATAATCTCTTTGAATCGCCGACAATGCTTCAGCTCCCATTTAAGTATCTTTATTTTTATTTTTTTCATGTGCTGAAGTTGCTTAATTGCTGTTTGTTTTAGAAAATTGATAGTTTTGGATCATAATAGTTTAGAGTTTGAAAAGTAAATCAAATAGTTCAGGGAAAGTAATTTCTGGATCCTGTTTTATCATTCTAGTTTGCATTGAAAATTTGTTCACAACTTTTTTTGTGAGCTGAGAAATTTCCATTGTAATCCCAAACAAATAATAAGCAGAAGTATCTGATGAGGCTACGTCACTAATAAGAAAGTTGCTCTCCCTGGTTTGTAAGCTTGGACTCTGACATGTTCGGTCCTCAGCCAAAAACCTGATCATGATTAATAGTGGACTATGGTGTACGATGGGAGGGGGAGTATTTTCTCAGGTGTTTTTAATCTTTCTACTTAATATAAATTTTGCTCATGCTGCTGACATTAACAGCAAAGCATCAATGCTAAAATAAAGATGATTATGGCTTTTTTTAATCAAACAAGTGATTGAATCTGACTGGAGTCCCAGAACTTAACCTGGCACACCATGATTGGGAGGAATATGAATTTAAATAAAGCCAACATTTCCCCCTATGATGTCAGTAGTTTTTTTATTTTATTTTCCTCTGATACATTGAAAGCTGTGATTAGAATATATATATTTTTTCTAAATACGTCTCCAGGCCCAATACAGTAACGAGCAGTTTGTCCTTGTAGGTTTTATTCTCCTCAGATCCAAGGCTGCAGATGGTTGGCACACAAAGACAATAAACCCACCCCTGTTCAGACTGCTCTTTTACGCTGTGGTTTCTTCTCTTAACCCTCTTACTGCTCTCTGTGGTTGCCGTCTGACAGCCTTGAGGCAAATCAGAGCAGCCAGTCTGTGCACAAGATTTTTATATAGTAAAATATGAGACTTTGGATGCCAACAGAACACTTGCGCTAGCCAGAAGTTCACTTTAAATAGAAGCGTAGGCTGCTTGTTAACTCAAGAACGCTGTTAAAACAATTTGTGAACAACTGGTAAAAATGTTGCCCTTTGTTTTTTCTGGTGCTGATTGAACCGAGGAAAGGATTTAAATTTGGGCAAGAACGAAAAAGTAGACATTTCTTTATGACACAGACAGATCTATGTTTGGACTGAACTAATCTTTTCAAAAAAGGATTTTGTTTCGATGACTCTTTCTGTATCCATGATTGGGTTTCTAAAGGGAAAAATGCCTTCTGTGAAATCATTGTTCTGACCAGTCTATCACTCCTTTATACCTGAAGTCATAATGGGCTCCAGATGATGGCAATGGCAGAAAAAAAATGTTTTCACACATGTGGCTTCTCTTAGAATAAAGATCACTGTGTTCATGTTCAAGTAGATGGGAGATGACGTCTTTGAAAGAGTTTTTAAAAGTTAATTTGGCAGCAGCAAACTCCAAGTATTTGTCTTTAGTGCAGAGCTTCGTGAGATCTTCAGACAATATATTGTAATATTCTTACCTTTGTTCTAACATTTATTAAATCCAAACCTGCGGGCCATTTGTGGCCCTCTGAATGGTTTCCTAATTCCAGCCTTAAAAGCACAGCTCACTGCTGCAGAGAGACACGTTTCATCTTTTAGGTTGATGTTTTCATTGATGAATAAAATCTTCAAATAAAAAAACAAAAAATAAGCAAAAGAATTAACAAAACTTTTTTTACTAAAAAAACATCTCTGAGTTAAAAACGCCCTGGATTAAAGGGCATATATCATTTAAAATCAACTTATTTTTTTTTAATAACTATTATAATGCTATTTTTTATTTAAAGCAGAGAATGTTTTAAAAACTCTGCTGGAACAAAAAAAGATAACAATCAACCCCCCAAAAATGTTGTAGGCTATCTGTAATCCTTTTAAAATTGACGAAATGAGAACTACAAATAATGCACATTTTTATCAAATCTCTCCTTTTTAAATGTATTATTGAGCAGGAAAAAAAAATGGAAAGGAAAAACTATGATGTCACATTTATTTTATTTATTTCAAAAGAAACATACTCTCATGTATGTTAAACTACTTCTGCACATGGGTCATTTAACATTGCAAAACAAAAGCACACCTGCGCGAGAAACTAAGAAAATTGCCCTCCCCATGCACCAGATCTTCCCACGCGCGCTCAGGATCTCACCGCGCACACGGTTTTCTATCCAGCGGTCACACTCGAGGACGGCTGTGTTCTTGAAAGCATTTCTGCCCTCAGACTGATTTTGTTCTTGCACGAAGGAATAACATATTTTGACAGTTTGGGTGGAGATGAAGCTCTTCTGTAAGCCTCCTCCTGATTGGGCCTTGCAGACACAGGAAGTAAGCCTTTGACTGGCGTCAAAGTGTCGTTGTGTCCTTGGGCAAGACACTTCACCTGCACCGTCTACTGATGGTGGTCAGAGGGCCCGGTGGCACCAGTGTACGGCCCCCCCGCTTCTGTCAGTGAGCCCCAGGGCAGCTGTGGCTACAATGTAGCTTGCCACCATCAGTGTGTGTGTGAATGGGTGAATGACTGAATGTAGTGTAAAGAACTTTGGTCAAGTCTCCTGACATGCGTACCACAAACAGTGGCGAAGCCTCCACTACTCGTCTTCACCTGCCTCCAGCCGTTGTCTTCACTTATGGATAACAAGCTGTCAGTCAAGGGCTTCCTGACACTACTTCCTGTGTGATTGTGTCTGCAAAGCCCAAATAGGGAGGAGGTGATAGTTGAACCATGCGCAGAAGTAGTTTACATACATGCAAGCGTGTTGATTTTGCTCACAGGTGTTGTAAAATAAATGTGACGCCATAGAAAACAAGCAAAAAGCAGCTGTAGTAGAGGGAAGGGGACTCCACAGACGGTGCTCATTAGCCCCACCTAGTGCTGGAATTTTGCTGACTTCTCCTTTGATCACGACTGATCTGATTTGACACGCCTGGCAGGGAATTGGCTTTCTACGCAGGTTTCTTATGAGAACTTTATAGGAAAAAATATCTTTGCTTTGTTTTGCTTCTACATTTTTCACTTAAAATATTTAGAGATGTAGCTGCACAATTGTATGTATTTTTTTTTATAGTTCTGGAAGAGGAATCAACTTTGCTTTACCATAGCAGCAGTAGGAAACTGACCATAAAATCTATTCCTATTTATTTCTGCTGGTTTTTATTTACTCCTGAACAGCAGAACATCTTTTGAAGAGCCTTTTTACATGGGGACTGTTTTCCATAACTTGGACATTTGGAAGCAGGATTGTGAACTCTTTTAGGACTAGCATTTGTTTGCCAGTTTTTGCTTGTGTGTCACACACTTGAACAGTTGATGGAAAAAGTGATCAATTAGTATAGCAAGCAATGGATTGTGTGTTTCTTTCTAAATCTGAAATCACACAGCTGTTTTGTGTTTGAACAGGATTTGTTTTTGTCCTTTCTTGAATAAAAAAGTCAAAGATTAGAAATTCAGATGCTTACTTAAGATTTGAGCAGACCATCATACAGACATATCAGATATCTTCTGATCTTTTTAAAATAATTTGACAAACATATTTCAGGTCGTCTTTTTTTTCTGTTTTATATAAATACATTTTGAAAGCTTCTAAAGTGGAGAATCTGAGAAGTTTGCATGTTGCAATGCAAAGTAAGTTGAAGGCAGTCAGATTTAGGGCTTGAGCTAAAAAAAATTGGGGCATAATGATCTTTCATTTATGTCACTTTTAATCCATCTGGGTGTGTAAATGAGGTTATATTGGTATTGGGTAGTAGGTAGCCAGTTTATTGTCAAAGTGTGTGTAATAACTGTGTAACAATGCCGTTTGCACCTGCATCTCCAGGTCAGGTGTATCAGCAGTACCAGGCTCCAGGTGGATACCCTCCACAGCAGCCAGGCGCACCGCCGCAGCAGCAGTACGGTATGCAGTACCCTGGTAAGATGGAAGACTTTAGAAAAAATCAGGCAGCTGCTGTTTTTACTTCATTTAACCCATTGAGAACACTAATGAGAACTCTTATTTTTTAGCTGGATATAGTTCTCAGCCTGGGGCTCCTCAGCCTGGCCCTCCACAGCCTCAGCAGCAGCAGCAGCAGTTTCAGAACTACCCTCCGCCCTCCTCTCAGGCTCCAGGCCCTGGTCCTGCCCCAACTCCTGGTTTCCAGACCGGGCAGCAGCAGCAACAGCAACAGCAGCAGCCTCATCCATCTCAGGGAGCTCAACAATACCCACCAGGAGCCTTCCCTCCCCAAAACTATACCTCCCAGGGCTCCCAGCCTGCCAACTACAGCATGCCAGCTGGCTCCCAACCCGGCTCGGGGTTTCAAACCCGCCCGGGATTCACCCCACCGCCAGGCACTGCCGTCACTCCCCCACCTGGCGCTGGTAACCCCTACGCTCGCAACCGCCCCCATTACGGCCAGGGCTACACTCAGCCTGGTCCCGGGTATCGGTAAAAGAGGGTTAGGGTGATAATAACAACACCCCCCCCTTCCACCCCATTATGTGGCTCCAACTGTTTAAGATGTGTGCAGGGAAAAGGTATATTGCTCTGTGCTCCATACAAATATCAAGCCCAATTATTAAAGAAAAAAGACTGGCCGCCCCTCTATCCCAGTCTGTTTGCTGTTGGTCCTCCCCTCTCTGTTTGGCCCTGATGTATGCTCCTCCTCCTGCCCTTTTGTGTCCATCATCGTGACAAAGCATCCCGTCTCTGCGCACACACTTCGGAGACCAAAACATGCCGTTGCACAAACTGTTTATCATCCTTTTCTTAATAAAGTGTTTTGCGATTGGGGTCGGAGTCGGTGATGAAGTTAACAGCTGTGAGCTTACTGTGTAGGACACTATCACAAAGAAACCTAGTTTTGTTTCTTTTTTTTTTTTCCTCTGTTTGATTAACTTCACCACCATGTTGGTATTAATATCTGTTCTCACTGGTTTTTACTAATATCAAATAAGATTCCTCTCAAGTGAGATTAGCTGTATATGTAAAAATGTTAACTTTTCTTTTTTTTTTTTTCTTGAATCTAATAAAGAATTAAGACCCAGTTTGATTCGTTTGTCTTTTCTTAATGCTTCACTTTATATCCTGTGTTTTTGTTTTCCTAATCTTCTTTTTCTATGGTTTGTGAGTTGAAAAGAAGTTTGGTTTGGCTCGTCCGCTTCTCACCCTGCTGTGGAAAAACTGCAGTAATGCTGGTATTCCTGCTTTGTTTTCCTGCCTGTGGGTTGTGGTTGGCTGTGAGTTGTGACATGGGAGTATGTGGTTTGGCCTGCCATGAGGAACTGCCTAAATACATGAGGTTGTTAATAATTTAGAGGAGCGTAACGTCTCTTCTCAGCTGTTAACACATTTTTTATTTTCTATGCTGGAAAGAAGTAAACTCTTAATGTATGCATGTTTCCTTATAACATTGATTGTTCCTGTTTTTATATACAGACGCGTCATGTTATACTTATGGTTATATAACTTTTTTTGGTCTGTTTATAACTGTCCTGAGTTAACTTTCTTTTTTTTTTTTTTTTAAGGTTAAAGTTAAAAACATTTATGAAATATTTCATATGTCTCAAAATAAAATTATTAAATTTAATGGGGATGTATTAAATAGATCAATACAGAGAAACAATGAAATTGAAAGAAATGCTTTTTCTAAAAATGTTCAGTTTTACAAAACTATATACAGACACTGAATTGGATTGAACTGAATATTTACTGACTGATAAAGACTGAAGGAAACTGTTCAAGTTGAGATTTTTAATGGGGGTTGTCTTGGATTTAGTTTTACATATGCATATATATATACATATATATACAGAAGAGCTATATGTGTATATATTTTATCTTTATCTTGTGTGGTTGGTTGTGTATATATATAGGTGTATATCTACCTATATATATATATATATATATATATATATATATATATTTCTGATTCTGTATCCCAGTTAAAGGGACTGTCACAGATAAACCCCTAGTGGTGCAAAGAATGTGCATTTTCTGCTAGAGCTAAGGGTGACTGTTTCTCAGAAGCCAATCATCAGGTTGCTGGTTCAAGCCCCCACTGTCTGTGTCCGTTTCTTTGGGCAAGACACTTCACCTGCTTTATTTGCTGTTTGTGGTCACAGGACCTTATGGTGCTGATTGGATTGCAAGCTTCCTTCATTTTTCTTTAGAATAGAAATTCCTCCCACTGTTTTATTGTTTAATTGGTGTTTTGGTTCTTGTGAGAATTCCTTTCCTCAGTAGTGTGCACAAGGCCCCCTCCTCCTCACCATTGTGCAGTGCTGAGCAACAGGCTAAACCACTGTAGCCACCAAACTTCTTCTCTGGCCCCGTAGCATTTAATAAAGATTAGTGTTTGAGATGTTTGGAGTAAAATTAACACCAATACTTAATATAACAGCACCACTAAAATCATTACTTGCTTTCTTTTAACGAGACTGATTATATGAAAGCAAAATATCACTTGTTTTAAAGTATTGCAGCCAAATAAGTTATACATTCGATCGATTCAACAACCATGTTTTGTTACACTATGGGTTCCAAAGTTGGGAACAAGCCCCCACTCAGATTGGCACATCATATTAACCTGAGATCATCTTCAGAAATACCTTTAAAAGCTTATTTGTGCAATAAATTAAAGGTTTGTTGGCAGTTTAAGCTGCTTCTGTTAATATGCCATAGTATATTTCTATGGATCGGGTCACCAGTCTCTTCTGCTGTTTAACATGTTGGTTGGAGGAAGATGAAAACCTCTATCTAAAACTGTCCCAAAGTAGTAACAATAAAGAAACCACAAACTGTAAGTATAAAAATGAGGTTTATTGCTGGAGTCATAAACTGCACAATAAGCAAGTAAAATCAGTAAAGAAATGTATGAAGATTTTCAAGTTATTTACATTTCGTATATTTTATACAATTAACATTTACGAGCTACATAGATTTGACTCGTACTTGCCTTTAAAACAAAACAGAATAAAAATCTCAAATACTGCTACTGAACTTTGGCATTCCTACATTAGATTAAGTTCTGTTAAAGCGACAAAAAATGTACTAAACCAGAGAAAAGTATCATATTTCACACCATATACATATCTGAACAGACGTTTAACAAGTGTGCAATCCACAACTGATTTTAAACCCTCAGTGACTGCAGAAGCACCATTCTGGATGTGTGTATTTGCACTGCATATGTACTGTGAATGTTGTATTTTCTGTACCAACACACCACAGACCAGAGTTGGATGTGTTTTTCTCCTTTAGCATCAGGCGTCTGAATGAACGCACACTGTTCATTAACAAACCTTTGATAAATAATACCGAGTTAATACAGTTTGGGAGCCAGCTTCCCAACAGTATCGTTATGAGCACTGCATGCTGTTTTGGTTTTGTCTGGACCTACTGTCATCCACGGTGAAATTCTTTTTTCTTTCATAAATAGACAAATGTTGTTGGGTTTTTAGAGACCCAATGCTCCTCAGAATGTTCACACCTGAAAAGTTGCAGGGGAAAATCAAACACATGTAGCGGTCCAACAAGATGGGTTCGTTCCCATCATGCCCGAGCAGGTATCTCATCATTCTTCTTACGGCAGATAAATTCATCATCCAGGGGAAACGTTTGGCATATCTACCACTTTCCAGGTATGGGGGTGCCACACTCATACCAGCCGACGTACGTGACGTGAGACTTTCCTCCAATGTCTCCAAAGCTGACCGGTTCCTGTCTCAATGCTCTGAAGAACCCTAAAAAAACAAACATGGAGGAGATCAGCAGCTTCATTGCAAGAGATGACAGAATTAATTTCCTGTCAGATGATAATATGAGGTTTTATTTCATAAATTAAAATATAGATTCCTATGACGCTTTTGAAACCTTCAAGAAGGTATTGAAAATGAGTTTGTCTGTATTATTAATGTCTCTTTGTGTGATATATTCTGATCTTAAATGTGTTTTAAATAGCTGTAAATGGAGAATCATTATAACATAAATAAAAGCAACACCAATATGTGTCTATTCTATCTAAAGTGCTTTACTTAGTAAGCTGAGTTAAAGAAATAAACTGTAAGTTTGAATAATAAGTTTAAATTCAAATGATCTTGGTTATTAACTTATAAACTCTTTTTTTGGCTGGCATGATAGTAAAACAAACAACTTCAATCATATAACAAATGGACAAACATTCCAAAATCATAAAAAAAAAAAAAATCTACACATAAAGCCTGATTAACATTTGGATAAGTCTTCCCAAGCAGTTGCACATTATTTGCAATATATTTTTTATTAATCTGGCCTTGCTATGGACAGAGACATTGAGGTTCCAGTATCTCTGTCCGCAGTCATTAGAAACCATCAGCCTTGGCTCTACCCTGGCTCATGCTGAATCTCCAGCATGGGAATTTGGCACCACTGGATGTTCAAACAAGACTGAATGGCTCCTCTCCTGTGGAACAAACTACCAGTTTTAGCCCGTAAGGCAGACGCCCTGTCTACTTTTAACGGAAGTCATAAAACTTTCCTTTATGATAAAGCTTATTTAATCAGATGATATAATAATATGTTTTCCTGTTCTACAATCTAATGTTTTTGGAAGTGGTTTTGATTAATGTCTCTGTTTTAGGGTAGTGTAAGACTGATAGCTGAGGAGAGAGAAAGAAGACGGAATGAGAGTGGAGGAAAACTGGAACACTGATGGGAAGAACAGTTGAAGAGATGGAACAAAAATCTATTTAGAAGAGTAAAACAGAGAGCAGACAGAAGTCAGAAGAAGGCTAGAAAGGAATGGACCAGATGATTATATTGACTTTTTATCAAAGCTTAGGCTATCCCGAGCTGTCTCTATAGTTATGCTGCTACAGACTTAGACTGCTGGAGGACATAGGGACCCCTTTTCATCATTTGCATAATTCTATATCTGTTCTGTCATTCTGCAGTAATTTTTAGTTAAATCTCTAATGTTGCAATCTCTCTGCTTTAGCTTCATCTGGTCTGTTCCTGTTTGGCTGTGACTCCATCCTGGATAGAAATATCAGCTGTGCTGCTTCTATCAATGCCTTTGTTTATAGATGTTGGAGCTGTAGTGCTGTTTCTCTCACTGTGACTAACTGTATTATCTCTCTTTCATGCTCTGACATGGAAGCTGGCTCGGAGCTTGTCTGCCTAGCTGTGTGTTTCCTGTACGGGGCCGCCTGGGAAGCTGGTTGAGAGCTGCCTTTTGTATCTCTGCTTCTTTTTCTATGTCTGCTTCTCTCTCCTTGAACCCCAGTCGGCCTCGGCAGACTGGGGGTCAAGACCTGGAGGTTTCTTCCTGTTAAAAGGTAGTTTTCCTCTCCACTGTCCCTACAGGAAGCTTGGTGTGAAGGAATTGCTTTCGATTCAATGAGTCGATGTAATCAGCTGGTTTTCCTTAGATAGAAAACTTTGAACCAATCTCACTGTATGATCTGGTTGAATTCTCTCTGTAAAGGGCTTTAAGATTATGTGTGTTGATTGGCGCTATATAAATAAACTGAATTGAACGATTTTAAAATGTTTTTGCCAAATATAAAAGAAGGTTAACATTTACGTAGCTTGTGGAATACCCTTACCACTGCCCACAATTCAAGCAAAGAGAAAATGGGTGAACTGATCTCAAATGTTTGACTATGCAAGAGATCCAACTAATGAGAAATGATCACTACCAATTCTGCTAAGAGGATTACCGGTAATAGACCTTTTATGGATTTTTAAAAAGAATCTACATACATTGGTTTGGGTCCTAATGCAATAAAGATGCAGGTTGATCTAAATTCTTAATGCACCATTATTTTTTATTGGAAAGACTTTGCCACCAGCAAGCAGTCAGTTTGTTAATAACCTGTAGCATTTCACAGCATTGAGATGATTTCAAAATACCTTGAATTTTCTGTCAAATCTAAAGATATCCAAAGATATGTTATTAAAACAGACCCCATAACATCATATTAATGCCCAGAACTGGAAAATGTGCATAATTATGGTACTTTCAATCGTGCTTCATGCTGCTAGTTTGCATCATACCTAAATTTGACATTTACTTTCTGTTCTATAATAGATTAAGGATTTGTCCTTTTAATCTAATGAAATCTGTGCACAGAAATGAAAAACAACATTTGAAAGGGATCATTTAAAGCCAAAAATGAATTAATTATTGATGCTGATATCATGATGATCTAAGGTTTTGACTCGAACCATACCTTGCCTGCTTGGTAGCTGGTCAGCCATCATTTGGGTTCCAGTCCGACCATCCAGGAAGGAGTCAACAAACTGACAGTGGTCTTCACCAAACCCTGTCTGATCCCCGATGTTGTAAAACTTCCCTGCAATAGGAGGAATTGAAATTTTGTTCTCGAAAGCTGCTCCATTTTAATGCTGTTAAATGGTCAAGATTTAGCTCGCAATCTTTAATAACTTGTAATATTTACATTTGCTTGTTAGTTTTTCATGCTGTGGTTCAAATTCTAGTATGTCATTCATATCAGGTTCATGCTTCATATGTAAATACCATTGAGGGATTCACTCAGGTAGATCTTGTATCTCAAGGAGTTACAGAGCTGGATTCCCACAAATTTTCTGTACCAAGTCCTCTTTATGAACTGCTTTCCGTTACATTCAGAATAGGAATCGGCTTTAAATGGGAACTGAGTCCAGATGGCATCTTTTCCTGAGGGGGAAACCAAAAGGTTTTAATACATTACTTGAGGGAAAGTGGAGGCTGCAGAGAGAAAGGAATTAAATATTCACCTGTGGCCTGTTCGCTAACACGAGGATCCGCTGCAAAGAAGAGTTTAGACCATCAGAAGGGTTAAAATATTTACTGTTACTACTTCGTTCTGAATTACAAAGAAAATGTGTTCATTATAAAAAAAGGAAGTAGTATAATGGATCAAAATGCTCAGATATTGTTTTTTTCTTTGAATTGAAAAAGCATCAGGCTTTATCTGATGTTCTTTTAGAGCTTGCCTGATTCTGTGTTGAAAGTGACAGGCTCACTGGATGGTCCTGCTCCAAGCTCATTTTTCGGTGTAACTTTGAATTCATAACTGAAATAAAACAAAATCAATGGCAAAAAGCAATTAAAAGAGTCATGTACAGGAATAAAAGTGATTTAGATATCCTAATATAAACTGTAAGTCTTTTTTAATCAGAAAACCATCCCTCTCTTGAGCTGGGAAGCATCAGATTTTAATGTCTTTGACAGATGAGCATGGGCTTACTCTTAAACCAGAGCACACAAAATCATATAAACACAAGAGATCGTTATTCCACATGCTGCTTTCAGATGTGTTGGCAAAGGGCTGCCGAGCAAACCAGCCCAACAGGGGAGGGTTCTGGTGAGTATCCAGAGATTCTAAGATATTCTTTAAATCTCAGTGACCCATTTAATCTCCACACATCTTTCCTCAGCTTTGGTGTCTGTGGGAAACATTGTCTGCGTGCAGGCATAATGCGGCGTACTGGAAAAAAAGCACACGGAAAGCTCTCTGGTGCCGTTTAATGGATTTCTCCTGTCTTTGTATTTTTTGACGATATGAAGCTAGAGGCAGTTCGGCCAGATGATAGATGGACGTATGAGACATTCTGTAGAGTTTTTGCTGCAAACCTGCTGTCCGGTGTGAGATTCTCCACCGCTGTGTGTGTCTGGTTGGTAGTCAGGATGGAAACCTTCTGACCGTTTGGTCCTGTGGTTGTTGACACCACCTCATATTCTAAATAAAAAAAAAAGACAAAGAAACCGTTTTAACATTTCCTCTGTCAACATTTTAGAATTTCTTTATATAAAGTGATGACGATGTGAAGTATGAATATCAACATTTGTAGGCATTTGGACCTAACCAGACCTAACCTGACTCCGGAAACCTTCGGTTGAAGTAATTTTGGGAAGGGGCGAAAATACTGGTTAGCAGATTGGCCTATGTTGGTGATAGACGGGCCAAATAAACCAATCAGATCAACGAAGCATATGACGTACTAACAGCCAGACTACTCTTGCCGAAACCAGTCGGGAGAAGAGCAAAAACATCTTTTCCTCTGAGAAAAGCCTCCAGAGCAGTGTTTTGCTCTTCTTTCAGTGAAGAAATACTCTGTAATTCAGATAAAACTTGCTGGATAGCCACGCTAACGCTAGTTTCATCGGCTGAAGCCGCCATGTTCTTTAGACTGAACTGTCGCGCTTCTCGTTGCGTCACACCTCAACCCGCCTCAAAGCCAATGATGATTGGACGTTCGTTTGGTGAACGGCTCCAAATTCTCTTCAACGAGGCTGATTAGCGAGGGAAATCTTGAAAGCTTGCGAGATCAGGATGGTCTCACGAGGCTACCTTAGGACCCCAACAACCTAACTGCTGAATATAGCACCATTAAGCCCAAAGAACTGATAGAAACTAGTTCATCTGAATATGAAGAGTATGGAACAAAGGCAAATTTAACAAGATATGACCTTCCATTCAAAATATCTCAAGTGAATGTTTGTTACCTTAATAAATCTGGCTGCTGTAGAAAATTTGAAAGAGGAAAGCCACTGTTGGGAAAAAGGCAATAAGAGGAATGGGATGCAGAAAATATTTAAAAGACGGTGCTCTTCATAGATAAGAAGAACTCAATGAACACCCTGGCTGGCGTGAAGTGCTATGTGTGTAGGGAAAGCAACTCTAAATATCTAAGTATATGTACACTCTGTATACATTGAAACATGGTGGTGGCAGCATTATTCTGTTGGGGTGTGTTATTAAAGGTATGGATTTTTTTTATTTCTGGGTGGATCATCTTAATAAGTGGTCCTCCTAGTTGGCAATTATTCTGTATATATGCTTACATAACACCGTCCTACATGTTTGTCCCCAGTTAGCCATCTTTTTATGCGCATGCGCACTTTCAGGCGTATATCTGTGGTGAGCTACAGTTTCAGACAGTCATTGAAGCTCACCTTTCTCACTGCTTCTTTAAAAATGGCTGAGGGTCGTATGAGAAAAAGTGTCTACGAAGTGTATGAGAAGAAAAGAAAGGCCTCAAAAAAGGCAGATATATCCCAGAATGCTTTGCTCTGAGAGCTCTCCTCGCAAAGCATTATGGGATTTGCTGTCACAGCGGCCCGCTGTCACCATAGGATGTTGCTACCTGACAGCGGTGACTAATAACAAAGATGGCGCAGGCACTGTGCAGTGGAGGAGGAGTTATATGACCAATGGGGAGCAAAAAGCAGTGATCATCTGTCCGAACAGTAACCTAACTGAGTTTGCTATAAAGTCCACTATATAGTCCCCGCTCTATATAGTGATTGAGGGATTTAGGGGTTAGGGCGGACGTTCAGGCACAGTAAGCGTGTATGAACTATGAGAACAGCAACTTTTAAACAGAGCATACATGAGGAGAAATGGGTTTATGCATGCTGTCACACGTGTTTAATAGGTGTTCCCTCTTGGGAGCGGGTAAAGGGTTGTGCATGTTGATTTTTCTTTAAAGTGGAGAGGGCAGGTCTTAAAAAAAGTAGTGCGAAAATCCTCTACAATACCTTTAAAGCAGGGAAAGGAATGCCGGTAAGAGTTGAGGGAAAGTTGGATGAAGTTAAAAACAGGGAAAGTTCCCCATGACAGTGTTAGAATGGCCTATCGAGAAACTTTGGCAAGAATATTGATGTTCACAGACTCTCAGTCTAATTTACAGATTTTGAGCTACTTTACAACTACGGGTTGGCAACTATTTTTGCTGTAAAACGAGGTTCCTGCTCATTACCTCTGGTTTCATTATCAGTTTTCTCCCAGTCCAGAATAACGAAGGACGGGCAGCCCTCCACAGTAACCACAGTGAGGTTGGATGGTGCCATGCGAGGAGGACCAGTCACATTCACATCACTGCTTTCCTCATCAGGGAAGTAAGCCAGGGAGGAGGTGATGGAGCATGGTTCGTCTGGCTTCTTATCCGTCTTGTAGATGACATGAGGAGCTACAGACAGAAACAGGAAGCATGTTAATGGTTTAATGCTGGTAGAGTTACAAGGCAATCCTAATGAAACCTTACCTATAAAACGTTTCTTTCCCATGATGTCCACCTCTGATGCAGGCAGGGAGCTGAAGATGGAGGAGTTTTCATGTAGATCATAACGACTGCCTAAAAAGGAAACAACAGATGGGAGATGGGGTTAGATGGGCTCAGCCAGGAGTCCCTGGCAGCTCTTTGTGTCCTTTTATTTTACAGTCCTGGCCTTTCTCTACAACACTCCAGAGCAGCACCTGCTCTGGCCTATGTTCAGATCTTCAGTACTCACATTTGTCTTCCTTCTCTCTGTTGATCAAAACTATGCTTAAATATGCAAGCTTGACAATCTCTGGTTCATTGTCCAGTGCATGCAATGACTCATGTTAGTCGTTAAAAAGACTGTGTAGCTCTTACTGTTAACTGCTGGGGCCTCTGTGGTTGACTGCAGCCTGTGTTTAAGCTTTGGTTTGGGTGTGACTGGGTGGAATGACTTTAAGGTGGACTCTGTGTCTTCTTGTTTTAGATCCATTGGTTTATCTGAGGACAGGGAGCAGGAAGAGGAGAAAAGATCAGTTATTCTCCCACGTCATCTGACACACAGTCATGCATAGTTGTGATCCATCTGCTTTGGCTGTTTCCAGTTTGCAACTCTGGGACCTTTTCCTGGCTCTGGGGGGACAAAGGATAGGTTGTTGAGTCATGTCCTTCATGCACTTTAAGGAGGATACAGAAATGGCAGAAAATGTCTTCTGAAATTAAGGATTCCTAGAAGTATGAGGATCTGTAAGCAAAATGGCTAACAGGAAGTAAGATCTATAAATAAATGCCCTTTTTTCAATCTGCATTTTTCACTAATTTGAAAACTCATTTTTGAGGAGGTAGTTTTCTCCTAAAGCATAGACATCGGAGGAAAAGTGGAATTTAGACATTTCAAAGAGTGAACGTAGGCAGGAATATCTATCAGTTCCTCTATGATCCTAAATCCAATTATAATTCAACAATTTATTTATCTATTTTTTTGCTAGAAAACAGTTGAAAATACAAGAAAGACTTTTTTTTTACCAGAAACAAGAAGAGGTAAATTAAGGAAAAGGTGAAAGGAAAACCAAATAAGCTGTTGCTTGTAACAATGTTGTAATAATTTTTAATATGAGCAACACATCAGCCCCTTATTCTCCTCCCACCATGAAAACCAATCTTCAGGTCCTCACTTTAGATTAACACCTGGTGATCACCATCTTGTTCCAAGTCAATCCAAACAAAGCCTCTGACCATGAGAGGCTTTCAGCCCGGGGACTCAAAGAATGCTTGTAATCTTCGCTTCCAGCACCTTGTGGATTTTGGGTGAAAGCAAGGGTGGAAGCAAGGGTGGTTATTTTTACACCCTCGCCTACAGTTCAGTTGTACATTTGTTGAGATATCCAAGTTAATACTAATAAATGCTGTCAGTGTGAGTGTGTGAGTGTGCTGTCAAGTTAATACTAATAAATGCTGTCAGTGTGAGTTACACTTCAGGTTCAAGTGCATATATATTTTCAATCACTGGAATTAATTATTTTGCTGCGATTTTATTATACAGAGAGAACATGTTAGATAAAAAAAATACGTGATATTTTACCTCAGTGCATTTTAATATCTTTAAAAGGAAATTAAGAATAAATCAACAGAAATTTTTTAAATATATTTCTTGTGCTTTTTTTCTGACCTTATGGACTCTGTTTCACAAAGCAGCTAAAAGATAATAAGGACCTAAGGTTACAGACCAGTGGCTATAATGTTGTAAAGGTTGTTGTGTGTTTTTTTATTGGACCTGATTTCAATCTGCATCAGTTTCTGTTTGCTCATCATAAGGCAACAAATTTCTTAGAGGAAACAAGTTTTCACACTATACTAAATCCTTAAACACAGCACATTAAAACACCAGAATTTTAACTGTTTAGACATGTATAACCTGTTGCTCTAACCTTTATGAAAATTTCTTAATCTCTTTATCACAACAGGTGATTTTTAGTAATATAAAGTTAAGAAAGCTGGTTTTAACTTTTTTTTCTCTCAATAGATAGCTTATATCTTCTATTGTCTTCCCCGTTGATGGTAATAACATCTAATAAAACAGTAAAAGTAAGGTACGTTTTAAGCACATGTCACACTGCTCTGGTTATAGCAGAGCAGGTTTCTTGAACATTTATTGGAGCTCAACAACCAAAGAGTAAAGCATAAAGTATTGTTTCAGCAGCACCACTTAAAATGCAAGGTCAGATTGTTGATCCAGTTCAGACCTTTAAATACCTGTAAACAGTAATCAACATTTCCCAACCTTTCTAGTAAAAACAGCAAATCAAGTTTCTCCAACACACACAAGACCTGTAATTCAAGACTATCAGCATCGCTAACATGGGAGGCAGCAACATGCTGTGGAGATGTGCAAAAAGCCAGTCACTGTTAAGGGAAAGACAGTAAAATACAGGGAAAAACTGAAATAAAGCAAATTAAAGATTACAAAGGGGATGAGAATGTGGAAGAGGGTCAACTTCCAGCAGGACAGTCTAAAGGTCCAAACATCTAGAGCTGCAAGGAAATGGTTTAGATCAAAGCATATTCAGGTGGCCCATTCAAAGTCAAGGCTTAAATACAACAGAGAATGACTTAATGATTAGTGTGGTAAGACACTCCAGTTCTAATGAGCTAAAGAGCCAAGGCAAATATTTGGGGCCTTTTTATGTGTATCTTACAGCTGTTCGCAGTGAAAAGCGGTTCAACAAAGTATTTAGTCAGGCTGTTATGTGCAAATTAATGCGTCACTTCACTTGGTAAAACTTTTAAAACAGTCTATTCTTTTCCTTCACTTGAACACTTTCTATAGGCAACATCCACATTAAAAGCCATTGTAGTTTTAACACAAAGAAATGTGGAAATATTGAAACAGTATCAGCACTTTGTGAGGCAGTGTTTAAAAACATGGAGCACCCTTTGTCTAACACAGGGATCTACATCCTGCGGCTCTGGAGCCACAAGTGGCTCCTTATATTGACCAAAATGATAAAGAACCAACTAATGGTTTTGAAAATAATACAACAAAAAATGCCAATCTTTGATGCATTACCATGTCATTTAAATTGTATCTGATTAGCTGTTGTACGCTGTTTTCTGTCCCTCTCATCTTATGCAGGTGATTTGTTGTCTTTTCTCTCCTTTCTTCTCCTAATTTTCTATATCATCTTTCTCTCTTCTCTTCATCCTTGAGCCCTTCTGTCTTTCTCACCTCCCTTTTTTTTCTCTGTATCTTTTATCTGTATACGATTTTATTCAGTTCTATTCTTGGCCCAGGGTCTTTCTGCTTGGAGTTTGCATGTTCTCCCTGAGCATGCGTTGGTTCTCTCCAGGTACTCCAGCTTCCTCCCACAGTCCAAAAACATGACTGTTAGGTTAAATGGCTTCTCTAAATTCTCTTTAGGTTTGAGTGTGAATGGTTGTTTGTCCTGTTTATCTCTGTGTAGCCCTGTGATGGAGTAGCAACCTATCCAGGGTGTACCCCACCTTAGAGTCCTGCACGGGTCGAGTTTTACCAACCCGCATCCGCCCGAACCCATTAGGGTGACTACCAAACCCTACCCGTCACCCGCGGATATCTTCAATTCAAATCCGAACCCGCAACCCGACCCGTTAACACATCAAGTAATAG
>NW_015150790.1:670349-693893 GCF_000732505.1 Cyprinodon variegatus
GCAAAAGAGCATTTTAGCGGGTGACCCATCGGGGACCCGCGGGTACCCGACCCGTTGCAGGACTCTACCCCACCTCTCGCCCGTTAACAGCTGGAGATAGGCACCAGCACCCCTCATGACCCCACTTGGGATAAAGCAGGATGGAAAATGGATCGATGGATTCTTGCAAATAACGTCCTTTAAAAGAAAGTTTCTCCTTTATAAAACAATTTATATTTTGCCTTATTTCAAAACCTAAACACACAAATAAAATGGTTGATTTGGCATATGTTTTTGATCAAGAATAAAATGTTATAAACGTCATGTTATTTACAGCTTTAAATGACTTATATTCAGCTGGATTCAGGGCAAATGGCTTGTTGGATTTTAAAGTTTGCAGCCTGTTGACTTGTAACATGAAACTTAAGAGAAAATTCTATCTAGAAGATTCCTATCAGCTTCACCTGGACCACCTGCGATTTTCCTTGGTCAAGCTTCAGCTAATCAACATTGGGACCATCCCTCCACCAAAGCAAATTATCTTTCAAGATCCCCTTCATCTAGCTCATGGACCAGCTCCCCTCCTGCATGTCAGTGAACTTTCACCCACCTCCTCCCTCACTCTCAGACTATTGTCAATCCCACTCAGTCTCTGGCTTATTCCGCCACCAGTGTCCAAGGCACGGGGGGAAGACTACTCTGATCCATTTCCTAGGATACTATTCCAAGCGAATGTCGATTCACAGCATCAAAGTTTTCAGCCGGGGCCCGAGCTCCAAAGAACTTATTTAATCAATCTTAATAAAACCGTTTTAATTCCACCTTTTTTCTGTGTGACTCTCTCCAGGTTGAAATTGGTAACAGCCCCCACTTCAACCCTGCATGGATGAAGGGGCCAAATAAATTCAACATATCAACCAACTGGATGCATTCTGAAAAAGTATTCTCATTATAGATGCTTTTACAACATACAGTCTGTCGACTGCACTGGATCTCTTTTTACATGCTTTCTCTCTGAACTCTGCATGGGACTGTGAGCTTAAAATGAAAAACAAAAACAAACAAAAAATGCACTTTTTTTTTGGAGCCCTCACCATGATCACTCGTTTTCCCCACCAGGTTTGGTGTCTTGTTGCCAGGAACAGGGGGTCGCTGAACTGCAGGAAATTGTTGGAAAGAAGAGCCTGTTTGAGGCTAAACCCACAAAGGAAACATAGCAACAGATGGCCAACACTGAGAATCTGAAAACAAGTGTTAAAGTTTTAAAAGTGCAATAATTATTAAGGAATGTCAGTTTTAAGGGAAAAGGGAAGGACATTTAGACAGGAAAAAGGCTTCAGGGGATACTGGAAAACTAAAGTGTACAAGAAACAGACGCAGCATAGGTTAAAAATGCTATGAAGTTACTTTGTTTTAAAAAATGGCAGAGCATCATTATAACCTTTAACTCATTTAAACTCACTTAGACAAATAAATGATAAAATAGAGCTAAAGGGGATTATAAAAACAAGGGGGAATTAAAAACAGGCCTACTGCCAAAGAAAAATTAAAATAAAAACATTGGCCTCATGAAACACAATAAATCATTGTTTTTAAAAGAGCAAAATGATACCAAATTAATCACAAACTCAGAAGAGGCCATGAGCCTCAGGGGTGCTTGATGGTTAAATATTACTGTATATCTAAATTAGTTAAAGATACAGTTTCCTTCCAGAGCATGCACTCCCTTTTTCATTTTCTATCTTTGAGAATTGATAAATGCCATTAATTTGACAAGATACAACAACGCGCTAGGTTTTGAGGCCACTACATATTTTTCTTGGATGTGTTTCCTTTTTTTCTGTAGCTGACTGCCAAGATGAAAAGTTTAAAAAACATTAATAAAAGCTGAGCATTAGCTGCCAGCTTTCAGTTGAAGGCAAACAGCTGCTCGCATATGAAGTCCAGTTGTAAAGTCAGGCTGCGATTTGCAAGATGTCTCAGAAAAAAATTAAGAAATACAACAAAATCAGCAGAAAAGTAGGCTCTTTGATGATAAAATAGAATGCCAATTATACATCTGTATAGAATTTGATAATACCTGGTGGATATACTCTTTGCAGAAAGGATATTTATTGTGCAGTCCCTCTGTAATAGTGGACTGGACCTGTGATTTCTCAAAGACTTTAGGTTTAGACACAAAAAACAGTGGTGTGAGCTCTGGTTTCTCTCAGAACTACTTATTTTCTGGTAAGACCAACGATACACGTCTAGTCAAAACAAAGATTAGGGGTCTACTGCTCTTGCAAAAACAAAAATATAGAAACCCACCACTGCGCCAAAATGGGCAATTCAAAGTTGGCCACATGGACAGTTATGTATTGCTGCATATTGATACTTAGGAGGCATCGGAGGATCATGGGATAGAAAGAATTAAGGACAAAACAACCCTACTTTTCGTATACACAGCACTAGTAGATGGATGAATAAATTCAACGCACTTTAAGGAGGCAAAAAAAAAAAAGGATCAAGAACAAATTAGATCAGCTCTAGTATCAGGGCAGAACAGGATGCTATCAGCACTAAAAATGAACAGAATACAGAAGCACAGAAGATTCAGGGGGACTAAGGAACTGAAAGTTGTAGGATTACATTTGCCAAATGCAGAGTTTCTAAATGCAATTCCTAATGAGCATTTTAAAAACCGTATTTAAAAAAATTCTGGTTGATAAGATGGAGAAAAGCATAAATTGTTCAAAGATATTAACAATATAGGGTACCCTGACTTTTAGCATATAAACAGTTGCTTATATGTGCAGGACTTACAGGCACAGCCACTTTTTTGCTTTCTGTAGAACTGCTTCAAGGGAGCCTTTCGACTCCTTGAAGACCTCTGAAACTGTCCAAGTTTCCAGCAATAACACACACCAGCTGTGATTCCACTCGTGACTGAAACACAATCTCTTTGTGCAGCTCCAAACCGTTTTAGGTAAGGCGTAACCGTTAACACAATCTCCACCGATGTCATTTGCATTTCAAGCTAAGATGAATTAAATAAGAGTAATTACCTGGGCCTGTCTGGCAGAATAAGAACTATATGATTGATCAAATAAAGGATGATTCCAACAAAGCACTGTAAAAGCTTTCAGATTCATTAAAACAAAGTGGCTAAATGTGCAAATGACCAGTACATTGGCAACATGCAGAAGGTCAGTTAAGCTTATAAAATGCATTTCTATTTGCTAAATAGGCAGCTTTAGAAACAAACTGTGTTTGTATGTTTGTTTTTAAGTCAGAAGTTCACATACATTTCCTTAATTAGTAGAATTGGGTTTAAAACTGTGATTCTTTAGGTTAACTTGCAGTAGTAATAATAGTGCACAATTGTTTTCTTTTGTGAGGTTACCACAAAAGCAAAGTACTAAAAGGAAGTCCACAAAATGTAGTTAAAACCCTTCAGCTGATCCAAAATGCTGCAGCCAGAGTTCTGATTAAAATTAAAAAGAGATATCATATTTCTCCTGTCTTGGTTTTCTTTCACTGGCTTCCTATTAAATCCAGAATAGAATTTAAAATCCTCCTGCTCATGTATAAAACCCTGAATAACCCAGCCCCATCTTATATCACTGATCCGATTGTTCCTTATGTATCTAACAGAGCACTTTGCTCTCCATCTGCAGGTTTTTAGAAATTCTAAAAGTAGAATGAAAGGCAGATCTTTTATTTATCAGCCTCCTCTCCTCTGGAACCAATTACCAGTTTTGCTCTGTGAGGCAGACACCCTGTCTACTTTTAGGACTAGACTTAAAACCTTCCTTTTTGATAAAGCGTATAGTAAAAAAAATAAATAGTGATGTTTACTTAGTTTTTGGGTGAGAAGAGAAGTAGGAGGAGGTAGAGTGAACCCCCTCATCCAGCGGGGGATAACTAACTAATTAAATAGTTAGCTTATCTTAATCTACTTTCTCTATTTATGCTGCTATACCTTTAGACTGCTGGATGACCTAGGCACCAATTTTCCTCACTGTGCTTCATTCAATCTTTGTTCTCCCATTCTGCACTATTTGTGTTGGGATCTGGAGATTCTCCACCTTCTCGAGCAGAGTGCGCTGTGGATCCTCCTGGGCTGGAGCCCTCCAGCACAGCTGACGCTCATCAGCTCATCAGGAGACCGGCCTTTATAAGCAGCTGCCAGACCTTGCTTCGACGCCGCAGTGTTAGCCAAGTTTGGAAACCAGTCTCTCGAGAGAAGCTCTGGATGAGCTTAACCTGAATCTGCCTGCCTGCCTGCCTGCCCTAGAGAGCCAAACCTGAAGACTACATTCTGGAATCCACCTGCTGCTCTTGGGAAAGAGCTAATCACTTCAACCAAGTTCTGTTCACTGGAAGTCAGAAGTAAGACGCTGCTGCTGCTGAGCACTCTGCTGAACCTACAGTCTCTGGACCCAACCGGTTCCCTCTCTCAGAACAAACCTGGACCTCTTCAAGGTATCCACTGAAATATCTGAAAACCCAGTTAACTTATCTGCATACCCAGCTAACCAACTATCCGTCTCTGCAGACGCCAGAGAATCCTGCCCGGACCTGAACCTGAATCTTGTCTTGTTTGTGTGAAACTTTAATAAACTCTGTTAAACCTTTTACCAAGTCTCAGTGGTGTTCTGCATGTGGGTTTATCTCTAAACCGATCATGACAATTTGTTAGTTTGTCCACCCAAACTTTATGTGTAGTCACAGTAGCTTCATCTGGCCTGTTCATGTTTGACTGCGACTCCATCCTGGGTTGAAGTATCAGCAGATCTGCTTCCATCAACAGATGGAATCAGATGTTGGAGTAGGGCCTAATTTTTCAATGCAGTCCTGTTTTTTTGTATGTGCTTTCTTTCATCCTTTGACATGAGAATTCGCTCAGAGCTCATCTGCCTGACGTGTTTTTCTTGGACTGGACCACCTGTGGCGCTAGTTAACATTTACTTTTTGCATATCTGCTTCATTTGTAAGTCTGCCCTATCTCCTTAAACCCTAGGCGGTGTCGACAGAAAGCTGCTCACACTGAGCCTGGTTCTGATGGAGGCTTCCTTACGTTAAAATGGAATTTCTCTTCTCCATTGTTGATGCATGAATGCTTGGTGGGGGGGATTGCTGAAGAGTCAATGGCAAAATTCAAGCGAAAATCATCACTGCAAGCTCATCCAGGAGCATGTCTTTCAAGTCAATAACTTAATGCACTCAACTGATTTTCCTTGATAGAGACTTAACCAAACTGACTACATTGTCTCTGTAAAGTTCCTTGAGATGTTGTGTTGTGAATTGGGATTTGGGGCTATATAAACTGATTTGAATTAAATAATTATCTTACTTTATGTAAAGGTCTTAATTTGATGTTGATTGTAGATTAAAAAAGATCTCTCTAATTATCTGGCTTTTAGAAAATGGATAAGGTGTTCGTACTTCTAAAAGAGGAAATATTGCTCTTTTTGTAATATTTGGTTTCAGCTGAAATTATGCATGGTTTCAGTCAGCAGCAGGCAGTAATAGTAGCAACGACACATACATAAACAGTGATTTTAAACACAGAGCAAAGCAAGAGCAAGCTGCCACAAAAGCACAGATCAGTGTGACCCTCTGTGACAGAATAGAATTGTGCCCCTTCAGTTGTTTTCAAGGTGTTTCTTTACCATTTTTTTCTCTTGACATAGCGCCAGGTTTAGGGAGAGCATTGCCCCTTTTTTGTGCCCCATTGGCTGTTGGAGGGAGAGAAAAGTTGGTTATGACAAAAACACAGCAACAAGTAAATGGAAAATCTGAAGAGGGGCATTTTGCAATTTAGTGTTGTGAAAAGGCAAAAAAAAAGAATAATCTTGATAGATTTGTGCTTTTTTGTCTGTTTGAAAAGTTAAGACTTTAAGGTTTGAAGTTTTGTAAATATACATTCTCTGGTCCACAACTTAAAACAAGAAGGAGCAATAGAATAGAAGTTAGAACTATGGACTGTCTACACAGTGTTAGACTTGGCATAGTAACTGTAAGATGTGGTGTAGCCCGGCCAGCTGTTGTGACCAGACTTCCAGCTTGAACAAAAATAAACCATAAATCATGTTAATGATCGTGAGCTCTGTGACACTTCTTGAGAAGCTCAGAATAATGCAACAAGCACATGTTGAGTATAAAGTGCATTAGTGTTATCAAGAAAAAATGTGAAAGGGGGATAGAGACGAAAATCATTCAAAGCATTTTGTATGGCTAAACAAATAGGAGAGAGATGTAATCCTCTGTATGTTCAGCTGCAGATGAAGAGGCTGCTTGAGAAAATGGGAACAAGTATTACCACCAGGTGTGTGGGACGTATGATAGGAGGCGGTGTCTGTCTTGGATGGAGAGAGTGGTCTGACACCAGGATTGCTGGAATGAGAAGGAACCCGGGTGCGAGTCATCGTGGCATTCCTTCTTCCTGCGGGATTTGATGAGCTAATGGGAGAACGGGAAACTTGAGCAGTGGATGATTTGATGGTGCCAGAACCTAAAGGACCAGAGAGAAAATTACAGAGGATCCACCCTTAAAGTTGAAGTTCTGAGCAAATGTTTAAAGCAAAAAGCGAAAATCAATGAACGCCCTGTGAACAATGGATGAAATGACAGAGCGGCATAAAATAAGATCCAAAGCTTGCCAGACTGGTGTGGTTAAAAGGGCTCAAGTGTGAGAAAACTTTGCTGCAAATGGAAAGAAGCATGGAAACATTCACAACAATGGGTTGAGGTGTGTGGGCTGGCAGGATGAAAATGGAGGTGGGGAAACACAATGCTTCTTGACGTCACAAGAAAAGCTGAAATGGTGATGAGACATGGACTTGTCATGGCACTTTACCAATATTGTAACTACCAGCCTTGTCTGTGGCTGGGCCGGGTCTTGGTAGAGGTCTGGCCTCTTCTGGATGACTAGGAGCTGTATGAAAAAAAGCGTACTAATTTATCTTGGATACATCGGTATTGTAATGCATTATAAAAGGGGGCACACCCTAATGCTCTTCGAAAAAAATAGACTTTTTATTTCACAGTTTATAGAGTTTAAGGAGATTTTATGTGACAGTAAAACTCTACAATATTTAATGACAAAGTATACTCTTTGCCAAAAAGAAGATACTCAGTTTCTTTCAGCACAAGACTTTATCTATTAAAGGGAATCTATACTATCATCAAGGGCCTTGAACCTTAAACCTAAATCCACATTGTCTCAAGTTCAGACTTATTTTGAAATATTAAATAAAGTGCGTATTTGGTTTGTCTGTTGCGGTGACATTGCCGCCTAATAGGGTGTTTGCAATAACCTTAACAATAAAGGACCCGACCTCTTGGTAGACAAACAATAAGTCTACCAAAGAAAGAAAGTAACAGATGGTAACGGGAGATTTTTGGTACATGACGTTCTTACTTTGAACAAGTACTTGGCTTTTTACAGTTGTGTAGAAAATGTCTCAAGGTCTGCTCTTTCAAACAAGATAATTTCAATTCAATAATTTTAGATTTTTTTTTATTGAAAAATCATCTTGGAAGGGAAGCAAAACGTATTCAAACTTGGAAAAAAAAGTCCAGTAGTTTGCTTTTTAACTTTTCTGGAATGAGTATGATTGGATGACAGAGAATCTTCACCAGAATATCAGCTAAGACAGTATTTCCATATCCTAATGATGTTCATAAAACCATCATTCTTATTATATAACAAATATAAATATAATAGAACAGATAACAGATCTGCATTTATTAAATGAGCTGTTTACAAAGTGAGTCTTTTAAATCACTTCAATCCTCTCCTAACTTTTTGAATGACAATGTGATCAGGACTAGTAATTTTTTTTATCTATTTGAGCAATTGATGTCAAAGTTTGTAAAATCATGAATATAAACATAATTTTGCATCAAAATATTTTTTGTGGAGTTGCTCCAGTAGCAATATCTGGTTGTTCTGAATGTCCTCAGGGAGCAATGGAGAGGAATAAGTTATCTGGGAGTTTTTCCTCTCCACTGTCACTACAAGCATGCTTAGTGTGAGGGATTGCATTCGAGTCAATGAGTCGATGCAATCATCTGGTTTTCCTTAGATAGAAAACTTTGAATCAATTTGACTGGATGATCTGGTGAACTGTAAAGTTCCTTGAGATGACATGTGTTGTGAATTGGCGCTATATAAATCAACTGAATTGAATTGAATCTGACCTACTGTAGAATTGCAAACACCCCAAATAGGCTTCTTGTATTTATTTTTTTGAGTTGTAGCATTATGTTGGTTCAAAAACAAGGGACAGGTTGACAAATGAAAAGTATGAATGATATGTAAGCACTACAAGTATTTCCTAAACAAAAAGGCTTTTCTTTAAATTGTGGTATGTGAAATTTTTAATCATTAAAAGTTAAATTGAAAAAAGGGATTCTTGGTTTTAGCAAAAAATATTACTTAAATGCAGAGGTGGGTAATAATTTTTTCAAAACAAAAAGTATCAGGAGGAATTTTTTTTCTGTTTGCCCGCTTTTTATCTGCAGATTCTGCTACAGAAAGTGAACAGCAAATATTAAAGGTATTCTACTCTGTTCTATAATGTATACATGTAAATATTATTTTCATAAGTCTAATGTTGGAAATAATATTAGTGTTAAAGTTTCTCCTCTGTCTGAATTTGATGTTTTGAAATTCTATTTGTTGATATATTACGATTTGCACAGAATTATGTTCTTGTCTATTAATAATTTTCTAAATATCAAGTCAAATGTTATTATTAGTTATATTGTATATATCTTTAGAACTGTACATACAATCTCTTTATTTTAAATTTTGTTTTTTTCTCAAATTGTTTTTTATTTTTGTATTCTTATTCTTCACCTTCCTCTGCTGAAATCTCCTCATCTTGTTTAGATGGATTTGCTACTAAGTTACTAACTATAAAATGTAACACAATTCTAAATCTAACACAATCAAATGCCCCCTCATTGTATTATCTTTTTTATGAAGTATTTGTGCTTAACTGGGGAGTGCTAATGTCAATTGGTCTTTACCCCTATTAAAAGTCTTCCTTGGAGAACCCTTGGAGGGGTCAGACCTGGTCCTGGTCTGAGAGTTGACCCGTGGTTGATGTTCCTTAGGCAGACCTCTGGGTTGAAATGGGTGCTTTTGTGGAAACTGTGGCTGAGGGTGAGACTGTTGATTTGCAAGACCATATTGGTTCTTAAAGCGGAGCCTGTTTGTGTTTTTTTTATCCGTTCTTGCCACATTCCTGGGTTGAAGTTGGGTGGAAGACTTGGACTGGTGAAATGTTATGTTTGGTTTTTGTGTTGGCTGGATTAACTGAGGTTGTATTTGTGGTGTTGTTGGCGATTGATTTTGTGGATTTCCCAAAAAGGTAGTTTCTGGCCTAAATGAGGGTTGAGGGTTTATCTTTGACTGTAACTGTTCTTCATGATCTGTGTACTGATGTCTAGACTGCTTGGTTTGACCATGTGTTACAGGGAGGGGCAGAGGAGCTGCTATAGTTGGTGTTTGCAGTCTGCTCTGGCTCTTTGGTTTCAGTTGTGTAAGCCTCTGGTTCTGGTGTTTGGTCTGGGTTGATGTGGGAAGCTTTGGTTCAGAGTAAAGCGGTGTTGTCCAAGAAACTGATGGGAAATCTGGCTGTTTTGGATGTGAAAGTGGGTCAGTCTGCAGTACAGGCTGGGATAATACTTGAGGTTCTGGTTTGGCTTGGAGGTTAGGCTGTGATGTTGTTTGTAGCTGCTGTACACTTTTATCAGTTGGTTTCAGTGGAGGCTGGATAGGTTTGGGCGTTGAATGTGGGGGCTGTGCTTCAACTTCAGGGTAGGGGGTGTGCTTTGGATGGTTGCCATGATTTTCCAGTTTGCCTTGATATTCTGGCAGAGATGCAATGGTGACTCCAAACAGTACTTCAGAGTTGACCTTGGGAGGTAGAGGTACCTCTGAGAAAGGAGGAAAAACAGGTCTGGAGAATTCTTCTCCTCTTGGGTTGTGTGTGACTGGGAGAGAAGATATAACCATAAAGGCATCATGCTGAAAAATGTTAGACACGTTCATTGGCAGAGATGGTCTGGTAAAAAAAAAACTAACAACAAAAACTAGATTTAACTCATTAATCTCAAGTGCCATTCAATAGATAAAAAAAAAAAAAAAAACATAACCTGAATAGCCCTTTTTCAAAAATAGGCAAACCATTTGAAAGTATTTACAATGTAAGAGCTTTATGTTTTTGGACAGAGTCGTAAGAGCCTTGATTGCAAATGAGTAATAGCCATCCAAACCATTAGCTATGCGTCAGAAAAACTTACCAATCACTTCTTAGTTATTCAATCAATCATCAATCAACCAATCAATCATTAAATCAATCAGATGTAGGCATTGAAGTAAGAATGCAGGGTAAAGAAGATACAGCTTGAGGAAAGAATGGACAGTAGGACAAGAAAACATCTTTAGATCAAGATGAGTTCCGTACATTTTAAGCTTCTTGTGAACTTATAAAATGTGTAAGGAATGCTTCTTAGCAAACCTGAGATATCTTTCTACATTAGCATGTCCCATCCACCAATTAAGAGAAAAAACATAAATATCTTTCAAAATCAATGTTTCTATCTTTTACACTTGGACTGAATATTTGGAGATTTTTAAAAACATGTTTATGCACATTAGAAATCCAATAACTGTGGAAAACTCATAACCTCTATATTATATCTAACATGTTTACATGCATATCAGAAATTAGATTTTTAAGAAATCATTGTTTACATATGTACATCTGGATTATTAGGAGAAGATTCAGCGCAGGGTTATATTGAAAAGGCAGCTTCTCAGGAGATACCTGTTTGCCAACTCCCATCAAATAACGATAAGGAGTGACCTCACAGACTATTTATAAAGATGCTCCATATTATGAGGAGCAGCTTTAGAAAATGGACATAGATATTAAATAACAAAGAAATCAGACAACAGCATTTACATGCTCGAGGTAGTCAGTACTAGGGAGAAATTCAAATTGAGAAATATTTTATCTGATTTTGGGTATATGCATATGCATGTTTCTGTTTCCATGATCACTTAAGAAATCACAGAACCTTTAAAATCTGGACTCAAATTTCAGTGTGCATGTAACTGGACTCAATGATACAGAGGCCAACTGGAGAAGGACTCAAATGAATAAAAGTGTATAATTTCATACTCTCTTGAAAAGGAGGTTTTTAACTCAACAGGACTTTTGTGTTTAAATAAAAGACAAATAAAAAAACATTCCCTTCACTGTCTTTAGCACAATACCAGAGTTTTGTAGACTAAGGTTTAAAATCTGCAAAACTGTGCACTTGCAATTGATTTTGGTGGACTCTTATTGCACTAAGTAATTGAAAATGTAGTTTTTAATGTCCAAAAAGTTCCTTGGATTAGGTTTAATAAATAAAACATCTGTGTTAGTTTAGTTTGGAGCAGAGGCAGAAGGAAAGGTGCAAAGAGATGTGTCACTGGAAGCACAGACACATGTGTTTTTTAACTGCACAGAAATTATGAACCAATTCTTGGAAGTTCCTAGACAAAAAAAAGAAAAAGAAAAACAAATGTGGTGCAAATATCACACCTTAAAACCTAAAATTGGGCAAAAAAACATGAGGACAAAGATCAGGAGAGAACAAAGAAATACAGGAAATGCAGAAAGCAAGCAGTGTGCTCAAATCTGGTAAACAGGTTTCTATAGGACTTTTTTTTAAAGTCATACAATACAGTATAAAAAGCTAAAATATTATGATCATCTTTAAAATTATCCTCATGATATTATTTTAATTATAACCACACAGCTAAAATGCCCATTCCTAGTAAACTAGCTTCACCCGCCAGCCGCCAAAATCATTTTTGCCTGCGAGTCGTCTAGCCTCGATCAATGCCCCAGGCCCTAGAACTGGCGGGCCAATCACAACGCAGAGATGTGTTTTAAATTTCGGGATGCGAAGTGGGCGGGGTTTTGAGGGCGTCAAAAGGATCACAAAGCTGTGCGATGCTGGAGAAAGCACAACAAGGAAGATGGCAACAACTATTGAACAATAGCATGCACTGCGGCAGCAGCAGCTTTCAATGAAGCGTTCCATTGAAAGTTAAAAGTTCTCATTTCTGTTGCTGTTGTTCAAATAAAGTACGTTTTAAGATAATTTGAGGCGAGAATATTATACTTCAAAGCGTCACTATATGGTCCATTTACCGATTTAATGCGTAATTAAAGAAACAATTTCCGACGTTGAGAGGACCACAGCAACCAGCGGACCGCAGAGGCTAACGGCAGCCAGGGCTTACCGTCTGCAGCGGCCCTCTCTCGCCATAGCCGTGTTTGAAGGAACGCTGGCTCTGATGGGGATTTTTGACTCAGCTTTGGAATCAGTTTTGGAAGGATTAGACTTGGAGTTTTCGTTGAAACGTGAGCAGGAAGATGCTCTACGCTCATTCATTTTTAAGAAGGACGTATTCGCCGTTTTACCGACTTGCTGTTTGTTTACACTCCCCCACCAGCTTTCTGTCGCGCTTACTACGTCACAGTCAGTTGCGCTCATTGGTCAGAGCGTTGGCCAATGGGCACAGCCAGCGGTTTGAAAAACAAAGGGTTGTTCTCATGAGCAATCTTCCGATGTCTCATTCATTTGGGTCAGACTAAATTACACATTTAAACTCACATTTAGTTTGGTTTATCAGGCTAAAAATGCCCAATTCTAACTTCAGTGAAGCCTAATGGGATCTCCAGCACAGGCTGTGGTCTGTTCGCAGTGTGAGCTATGCTTGGTCATGAAACAGAAAACAACTTTAAAGCATCTCAACCTAATCCTTCCAGTCTGCCATCGTTCATACAACAATTACAGTGGGAATTGTTAAGGACGGTCAGAAAAAAAAGTTTTTGTTTACCGATAGTCTGCTTGTTGGTTGCGGACAGTTTGGATCCAGGTGTTGACAGACTTTCCTGCTTAGCTGCTGTTGTAGGAGCTGATAAATACAATAAGTGTTAGTAGACCTGAGGGATAAAGTATTATTGCATTTCCTGTATGAAGAGTAAAAGTAGTTAGGATTTCCTGCACAAAAAGAAAAATGTAGCATTCAAGAGAGAGTTTTTTTGATCAAATGTTCAGAATTATTTCTGACAGCTGAATGGTGCCAGAAAAGTCGTTACCAGGAGTTGCTTGTTGGATTTTGATTCTTGAGGTGAACTGTCTGCCCCGTGTCCTGTTTTTAAAGGCTGGCAGGGATAAGAGAGACATTACAAAATATAAAAATGGTTAAGCGTCTGTGAAGAGGTTTTGTTACATTTAAACAGTTCAAAGGGAAATACCGCATCAAAATCACAATACATCCACCATAGAGTAGCACATTCTGATAAACGCATTTCCAGAAATGATTACCTAAAGTTTCTGTGCTTCAAAATCCAAACACTGTAAAAGATACATCGAGTTCAAGCTTCTGTAAATGTAATAATTCGTTAGGAAAATCTTTTAGGTTTAACTTTTCCTGCTCAAATTTCCCAAGCAAGTTACTTCCAATCAGCTGCAATTAGTCATAATCATCACAATCCAAGAAGGACCAGTATGCTGGGTTGCTGGTTGCAAGAAACAAGAAAGCCAGGTTGTTAAAAAATAAAGGGATACCATCCTTTTTTATGAAGGAAATTGGATATAAAGCTTGCTGGTCAGCTAAAAGCTTACTTTTGTTAACCACTTATTACTTAGAGCTGATATACTTCTGTTATAACCAGTGGCGGCCAATAGAGGGCGTAAGGGCACCATTCGGCTCACCCATAAGAAAAAAAGTTAAATTATAAAATTAATATATTTTGAAATATATTAATATATTTTTTAGATGTCCAAGATAAATATTTAATCTTTAATGACGGGTACAGCTGTTTCGTTCGATGTCAGATTGGTGACGTATTTCCGCCCTCGGGCGCAAAATTATTTTCCCATAGACTCTCGTTAAAAGTTGTACCTATGCAGTAGCCCCTTTGCAATACAAAAGCTGGGACCATCCTGGGCGCAGTTCTCCTGCTCCCAGAGCTTAAAGCAACTTTATTTGCACACCAGCTCCCGCCATAGCGCTGGCGTCACAGTCGTCTGTTATAAAGTGCGTCTGATTGACAGGTTTATATAATTATTTAGCAACAAGGCCATGCTAACGGCATGCATCGAGGCTAACGCTTTATTCTGCTTTCCCTGCCTCCTTTTTCAAACGTCAGAATCTGACCCAGCAGGGATAAAGACAGGTGGGACTGATTTAAAGCACTTTTTAGAAAATTTTATAATGTTGTTTTTTGTTGTTGGCATTCATGGAAGTATAATGGTGTGGTATCTTAGTACACGTTTCAGTGGTTTTTGGTAAACGCCTATTTTGAAGTTATAGCGCCCCCTGGAGAAAACTCCACCAGCCGCCACTGATTAAAACGCGGTTAGATTACTAGAAGCTGCTATATACATATATATATATATATATATATAAAACATGTGATAATTTTAATGAGTTGGAGAATTTAAACAACAATCCACTAAGGTGTGTTAAAATGCTATGCTTTGAAATTCCTAGCGTCAGCCATTTTCTGCAATGTCCAACATCATCTGATAAAATGATCCAGTCTGCATCACAATGGATCACACATCAAGTCAAACCTGTTTAATAGGTCAGTGTAAAAAGGAAGGAGAGGGAGCTGAAACAGAAATTTATAAAATTGGATATGTAATGACATCTATGAATTAAATGTTTCCGTGTTTAAGATAAGAGGAGACTAATATTTTCTGCAGGCTTACCATGCTGAGGAGGAAACTGGAATAACGGAGTGGCTGGAGTCGAGATTTTCTGGAAGAAAGACAGAGGAAAGGAAAAGATATTAGCTTTAAACAATTCTAGCAAGCCAGTGTGTAAATATTTATAGCTGCCATTCCTTTTTCTGAAGTTCATAACTTATAAGAAATCTGTACCCACATGAAACTGACGAGGCTGCCCAATGAGAAGCAGGCTTGTCAGTGAGCATAGACAAGACAGAAAATGCTTTCCACCTTTATTCTCTCTACTTAATTCAGCTCTCTGGTCCCCATTCAGTTTTCCACTCAGATCTATCCACGGTTTTCTTCTCTTTGTACAGCAGGGTAAGATGCAGACCTCTCCATAGCTTGGCTAATCCTGGCTGCACTGATATAATTTCCATTTAGCAATTCCATGGAAAATCAACAAGCCACACAAGCCAGAGTATGGCATGGAATCAAAGTTTATAACAAGGACTCTGCTGCAAAACATCTGCTCCAAACACACACACACATCCTGTTTTAAAATGTTGTCTATTTGCTTAATATTTGCTGAAGAATCAATAAACCTGACCACCATAAGTTTGTATAATACTCTTGAAAAAACTGCACTGGATAAGTACACGCACATCTCAGAGGAAATATTTGCTTTTATATGGATATAAAACATATTCTTCACATACCATGGGGCTTGGATACTTTGAGATTCTTCTGATGACCTTTTCTAAAAACACAAATAAACAAACAAGGTTAATTCAGTGCTACAGGAAGCAACAGCAGCTACCTGAAATGATATCACTTGCTACAGATGAAATATAAGGATTTCGATAATCAATGAAGGACCATACACCAAATCTTTAGTGCACACAAGTTGAGAGGTGCAAATGAGCTGCATATACATAAATGTGCAGCAGGTACAAAAAGCAATGCAAAGATAAAAATGAGACCAGCAAACAAAAATATAGTGAAAACATAAAACACATGCAAAGGTGAAGAAAATAGAGAACAATGAAGTTCAAACCTGCTGCAAATTCATAAATGATGGGAACACAAAAACAAATGAAATGAAAGGAAAGACGTTTCAAGAAGCACAAAAAATGCAATTTAATAAAAGCTTCAAAAGAGCTCAGCATAATGGAAGTGCTCCTTACCACAAGGGGAAGAGGTGGGCAATTCCAAACCCTGAGGGAGCTATCCTGCAACTGTTAGATGTGCCCTTGATTCAACACATCTGAATTATGTAATTAAACTATTGAGAGGACTCGTTCAGCCCTTAGATAGTGAGTCTGCATCATTGCAGGCTCGCTGGGATTTGGCAGCAGGTGTAACGGCGACCTAATGGCGGGGGAAACATGTTCCTCCAAATGTAAGTTTCGCTGGTTTGCTGCATCTTCCTCACACTGACAGGAAATCACAAGTTAGGTAAAAAAAAAAAAAAAATTCTCTAGACTCTATTGGGAGTGACACGTGATACTTAATCCACAGACTGCATACCGAGGAGATAATCCACCCATTTGATTCAGGTGTGTTGGACCAAGGATGCATCTAAAAATTGCAGGGTACCGGCACTCAGGAACTGGAATTGGCCACCCCTAGCTTATATGGTATCACACCACAATCATAACTACCAACTGATGTCTATGAACCAGAATCTTAGAAAAATCATAAACTGGCTCCTTTATGGATCCCAGCATTCTCTTTTTGTCTTTTCTAAGAATATGGCCCAATATAAAGTAATGATCCCATTCGCAGCTTTTCTTAACATACTATTTTTTTTCTTGCTACTTGCAACATTTCTATTTCCATGTTTTATTTAGCATCATTTATCTGTTTGCATTATATTAAGAATATGCACAGCCATTGCACTTTTCTCCCCTCTACTTTCTATTTTGCGACCTTTTGTTTTGGTCTTTTTTTTTGTTTATGCATATCGAGTTGTTGAGTTTAATGGGCTTATTTTTGCATTTATTGTAATTTTTGCATTTTTTGCTTGTTTATGTATTTGCAATGCATTTTCACCTCTATGCAACAGTATCAGAGGCCTCAACCTCATGTTTAAGGGGCGTTTGAGGATTCTCTCAACCCTTCTCAGCATTCAATTAAATAAAGGCCATTGGTGAAAAAGCAGTAGAACAATTTCTGTTTGTAATCTCTATCCTCACAACCACCTGCATCAAAATACATCATGAACTGATTGACCAATTACTTAGATCAAAATAGAAAATCAACATCCTGACTTTATGCTACATTTAATCAAAAATTCTGCCCCTGAAAAGAGTAAGGCGGAACAGGAACAGTAGTTTTGGTCAGCAGATGCATCATTAGAAGTTGTACTATCTTTTAATCTCAAAACCTTGAGTTCAAAATGCAAAAGATAAAAAAACAAGAGGTTAAATGATTGAAGACTGTATTTAAGCTTTCCTCAGCTTGTCAAGACTTTATTGCTCACAAAAAAACTACAACAAACAGAACTTAGCTTCTGAAAAAACAGCAAACTCTAAGTCATGTGCTCACTCTTGATTAATTTGTTTTCATCACTGAATGATAGTACTTCCAGCATGAAGGAACATTGCTCCCCATGGCAAAGATATCTCCTTAACCAGCAACCACACCTGGAACAGGCATTCAGTTTTGTTAACCGTTTTTGCTTTCCATAACTAAATGTTGTCAGTGTGAAAGAGAGGAAGGACACCAGACTGTGCAAAAGAAAAACCTTTTTGTCCTCAAAGTATTATTTTTTTTTGTCATACTGATGTGAACTACAGTATTGCTCCTTTGTAAGACCCAGACATCAATGCACAAAGGAGGACGCCATGTCAATAGTGATGCAAATATCTCAGCGGTTGTTTAGTTTGATGCGAGAATGCGCAGTTTTTTATTTAGTTTTTCGTTCATGTCTCAGAATAAATTCTTCCACCAGCTTCATTCTTCTGTGTTAGCTGCTTTAAATGTAAAAGTTTGACAGGAGACATGACATTTTGAGTTGCTTTTGTTAATTTGAGCACTTCTCTGACAACCTTTTTCAGTTTTTTTGGATGAAATAATCTTCATGAAGGCTCATCATTTGGGTCTGCCTGTGTCCACATGGACAGTTTTTTGGCAAGCCCTAAAGATCTTGAAAGCATCGTTTTACTGTGTCCAACCTTGACCGTAATAATGCATTATCAGGGGGCCCTTCTTGTCCAGAAAAACCACATTCCTAGACATAAAACATCTTTTTTTTTTACTGCCAGAAAAGTAAAAGGTAGATCTGTGTTTAGATTTTGACCTTTTTAGTTTAGTTATAATTTTGATTTGCTTATAAACAGCTGTGTGACTTAAAATGCCATCTTAAAAGATTTTTTTCACTCTATTTGTTTTGTCTCTTGCTGCCTTTTAATCTTTTTTTAAAAGCTCCATTTACCCCCAGGTACTGTAAATGTGATTACATATATATTATTAAAATAAATGCACCTGTCCCTAATTTGCAGATCAGGAAAGTGTGCTTATAAATAAATGATAAAGCAATAATTTTATTGTAATCTACAGTTGATAATAGCTATACAGTGCAGAAAAAAAGAAAAGAAAAGACTGCAGCATCAAGAACATCACTGGTAAGTATTCTTATGTACCTTCATCTGAAAACTTCTCAGTTTAGAAGCTGAAAAATGCAGTTTTTCTGTAGAAACTGTAGAAATTTGGCCAGAGGTGTGGTAATCCGATCCATTACAGGCCAACATAGAAACGCATGACAGACAAACATGCAAACATAAATTCCTAAGAGGAATTAGACAGAGATAAGTGGCACATTTTGCAAAGAGTGCAAGGAATCCTCAGAGAATGCTGATGTGCATGGGAAGAACATGCAAACTAGTCAGATCAGGACCTTCTTCATGCATGGCTACCCACTGTGCCATTGATGCTGCCCTACAGGGCATCCGCATGACAGTTATAAGTAAGTGAAAATCCTGAACTGGACATTATGTGCAAAGTGAAAAGTTTTCAAAATAACAGACTGATTAAAATCAGACCACGAAGACGCTATCTAAAAAAACAACACACCTCAAAATGATTAGTTAGAACAGAGCTTTAGATCTTTCAGTTTCCATGTTTTCTTCTTAAAGCTCTGTTTCCAGGTCGGTACAATACTCTTTCTTACAGTTAACATTAGTATCACTGACCATAGAAAATTAAGATATTGAATTAAAAGGAAAAATCTGTTATTGTAACAGGCTACTAATATCAACATATCTACTGTAAATCTGAAGTTTACTCTTGGCTAAATTTATGTAACCTCTGTTGATATATAATTAGTTATTCCATTGAGTCCTGAGTTATTCTAATATCTTCAGTGATTAAGTGGACAAATTAACTGCACTGAATAAAAAAAAAATTATGGGATGATTGAAGACTGATAGGTACTGTATAGGAGCAAGACAAATGAATCAAACATACCCTGGTGACCTGTAGTGCTGATGTTGTAAGCTACGGGTTTACTCCACACCCCGGAGCCATCTTTGGAGTTAGGCTGAACACCAAATTCATAGACAGTATGTGGCTTCAGATTGTCAATGACTGTATTACTTGTCGGGCAGGTCTGGTAGTTCCACTTCCTGTGCTTCTCACGGTAGCGAACCGTGTAATGTCTGAACCAAGGAGAGTAAAGAGCAGAACAAAATTTAACAACTTTATCAAAGGGTTCACATAAATATTCATCAATTTATTAGAAATTTCAGAAGGTTTTATTCTATGGGCCAGTTCAGATGTAAAACATATGAAGATTTTATTTTCCACCTTCCTTTAAAGTAAAGTTTAATTATCACATTTGAGTGCATTCCAAAAGTGGTGTTGTTAAAAATGCCTAGTAACTATTAATACAACATTATTATTTATTTATGAATTTCTACAGCAGTAGGTCACTATGGGAGCATATAAAGACTTTTTGAAACGAATAATGGCTCCTGTTCACTGATATTTCCGTGCTTACCATAACAAGACCCTGTGACTTAAAACATGACACTGTGCATGTGTACAATGAGTAAATAAGGAAAACATTTGGAAACAAGGAGGTCCCCAGCAGAGGTGTTAAAAAAGAACAGCGGCAAGTTTAAAAATCCTTAAAAAATTATGTTTAAGATCGATAAAACACAAGTGGCACATGGAATACAGTATGAATGCTGGTGTAGACTGAAATGGAAGCTAAAGGCTTGTAAGGTGGTAACTTGATGGATACATGAGTACATAATGTCAGCAGATGGCGACGGCGTCCAACAACATTTATGTCTACTGATCACACCCAGTGCAAAAATTATTTTCAGGCTAAAAAGGACCAAGTTACTATAAGGACAAATGCTTGGCATATGTCTCTTTATTTTCACATGGACATACAGTGGGGCAAAAAAGTATTTAGTCAGCCACCAATAGTGCAATTTCTCCCACTTAAAAAGATGAGAGAGGCCGGTAATTTTCATCATAGATATACCTCAACTATGAGACAAAATGAGAAAAAAAAATCCAGAAAATCACATTGTCTGATTTTTAAAGAATTTATTTGCAAAATATGGTGGAAAATAAGTATTTGGTCAATAACAAAAGTTCAACTCAATACTTTGTAATATACCCTTTGTTGGCAATGACAGAGATTAAACGTTTTCTATAAGTCTTTACAAGTTTTTCACACACTGTTGCTGGTATTTTGGCCCATTCCTCCATGCAGATCTCCTCTAGAGCAGTGATGTTCTGGGGCTGTCGCTGGGCAACACGGACTTTCAACTCCCTCCAAAGATTTTCTATGGGGTTGAGATCTGGAGACTGGCTAGGCCACTCCAGGACCTTGAAATGCTTCTTATGAAGCCACTCCTTCGTTACCCGGGCGGTGTGTTTGGGATCATTGTCATGCTGAAAGACCCAGCCACGTTTCATCTTCAATGCCCTTGCTGATGGAAGGAGTTTTTCACTCAAAATTTGACGATACATGGCCCCATTTATTCTTTCCTTCACACGGATCAATCGTCCTGGTCCCTTAGCAGAAAAACAGCCCCAAAGCATGATGTTTCCACCCCCATGCTTCACTGTAGGTATGGTGTTCTTTGGATGCAACTCAGCATTCTCTCTCCTCCAAACACGACAAGTAGAGTTTTTACCAAAAAGTTCTATTTTGGTTTCATCTGACCATATGATATTCTCCCAGTCATCGTCTGGATCATCCAAATGCTCTCTAGCAAACTTGAGACGGGCCTTGACATGTACTGGTGATTTGAGTCCCTGGCGGCGTAGTGTGTTACTGATGGTAGCCTTTGTTACTTTGGTCCCAGCTCTCTGCAGGTCATTCACTAGGTCCCCCCGTGTGGTTCTGGGATTTTTACTCACCGTTCTTGTGATCATTTTGACCTCACGGGGTGAGATCTTGCGTGGAGCCCCAGATCGAGGAAGATTATCCGTGGTCTTTTATGTTTTCCATTTTCTAATAATTGATCCCACAGTTGATTTCTTCACACCAAGCTGTTTACCTATTGCAGATTCAGACTTCCCAGCCTGGTGCAGGTTTATAATTTTGTTTCGGGTGTCCTTTGACAGCTCTCTAGTTTTGGCCATGGTGGAGTGTGACTGTTTGAGGTTGTGGACAGGTGTCTTTTATACTAATAACGGGTTCAAACAGGTGCCATTAATGAAGGTAACGAGTGGAGGACAGAGGAGCCTCTTACAGAAGAAGTTACAGGTCTGTGAGAGCCAGAAATCTTACTTGTTTGTAACTGACCAAATACTTATTTTCCACCATATTTTGCAAATAAATTTCTGGATTTTTTTTTTCTCATTTTGTCTCTCATAGTTGAGGTATATCTATGATGAAATTTACCGGCCTCTCTCATCTTTTTAAATGGGAGAACTTGCATCATTGGTGGCTGACTAAATACTTTTTTGCCCCAATGTATGACTTTTGGTATGTTATTTTTACAGGCATAGTACGTGACAACACCTCTTCCAAGTGTCTTTTTTAAGCATTTAAACACTTTAGGAATAAAATTATTTAAGTATATTAGACAAAGAAGAAACTATCCAAATAAAGAATATACTGTGAGTTTAAAACAATATGACCACCAAATACATCATTTTTATTCCTTTCAGTTAGAATATTAGATGTTACACCACATAAATTAAAGAGTCACAAAATCAATAATGCATCAAATTATTGACATAAAACACAGATACGATTTGCTGAGTGTGTGCACCCCTGCTGGCTCTAATGAACAGACATAAACAAGAGATCCATGTGTTTGGTGTTCTTCAGAACAAGCATTAGAGCGCCAGGTTTTGATGTATCAAAGCATTTTAGTTTTAATTTAATCCTAACAATGTTCTAAGTAAGACACAAAAGTTGATCCTTTTTTTATTTATTGTTTTTACTTTGACCACTTCATAGTTTTTCTCCGCTTTGTGTTGGTCTAAAGAAATGTGTGTTCCAGAGTGAGGCTGTGTTTGTAAACCCTGTATTGTGTCTCAGAAAATGATCAGTAATCACACTCACCCATCTTCTAAACAGTCATTCATGATGTTCCCCTCATAGGGGGTTTTTAACAGCGTCCCCCAGGACAGAAGAACCGAGGTGGGCGTCACTGACCCAATGACCAAATGCAAAGGCTTTTCAATTTCCACTTTACCTAAAAAACAAAAATAATTGGATCACTTTTAAATTCAATTCACTCCTATTTATCTGGTCCAAGTTGAAAATAATTCTTTTCATGTACCTTTGCATTGCTTTTTCACCTCGTTGGCTTGGATCGGCTGGACTGCAATGAGGTACTTGGGTTCAGCATCTTAACACAACAGACACATGAGGCCAGTTATGAATAAGCTCCTAGGCTCCACAGATGTAGTCATATTGTGGAGATCAGAACCAGCACCACACATTCTTACCGAACTCAGTCTCATATGGCTGTCCGTTTTCTGGCAGTTGAATAAACTGCTTGGAGAACATGCTGCTGCCATAGCCCAGGATGTAGCCCTCAAGCTTGGTGTCAGTGTTTGGGCGGAGAAACTTCATCACGATTGTGTCTCCTTTGGCGCTGATACGAACTTTCATATTTTGACGTCTCACTGGCAACACAGGAGAGGAAACAATGATTAGTTTAGAGTTAAGTAAATTAAAAATGACTTGATTATTTTGAGAACATTTCAGCCTCACTGAGCTGCAAAATGGGATGAAACAAAGTTAAAACATAGCATCAAATAATACATTGTCATAATTTTAAGGTTTACAATTTCTAAACAGTTTAAACAGTTTTACTTTCTACTTAGTTCTGAAGTTACAAATTACTTTAAGATAATAATTTTGTAGGAAATTACTATAATATTTTACAGAACTTATATACCTTTCAAAACTCTTTAGGTCTTTTCCTTGAACTTTTGATAGCTGGGCTGCATTATGAGCAGATTTTAATGGGGTACTGTCTGTGGAAATACAAACTAATCACCCAAACTTTGTTTATACTTTTTGGAAAAGTACCTAGAAAGTCGTGTACAGCACCTACTAACTTACAGAAAGGTACATAGGTGTTGGCTGAGAAGGTTAGGGGAAAATTGTTGATAAATCCAAAAAGTTTTTTTTTTTTAAACTGCTTAAAAAGTCTGGAAAGTAAACTTTAACTTTCAGAGATGTACGGACTTTATTGTGAAGTGAGTGAGAAATCATAAAAGGATCAAAGCTGGATCTTTTTAATGTAAATATAGATGTAGAAATCCATCCATCCATCCATCCATCCATCCATCCATCCATCCATCCATCCATCCATCCATCCATCCATCCATCCA
>NW_015150790.1:694027-701255 GCF_000732505.1 Cyprinodon variegatus
CAAAAATAAATACATTTTTCTTTAAGAATTATCTTGTTTATTTTGGCATCACAATTTAAGATGTGCATGGGATGAGTTCTGTAGTAAAGCAGATGTTCTGTTTTATACAGGAGCTTCCTTTTTCAGTTGGTATACAGTCATAGAGTATCGACTAATAAGGCATGGAGTGAAAGAAAAAGTATCACTCTCATTTGGAACTGAGAGCAAATAGCATGAGGTAATACATAGACACAGCATTACATCGCTTTTCTGAGGAAAAATGACTTCTACAAAAAAAGTTCAAATTGAAAGAGTCTGGGGACAAATGTTACACGATGGCCAGAACAAGAGAGTAGATTTGAGATGAACAGAAACCCAGAGATACTTTTTTTGGTCAAGAAAAACAGAGGACTCTGGATAAAAGCATTCAATATTAATGCAAAAAACTTTTCAATGTCCTGAAGCAGCAAAGAAGCCTAAGACTTTGTAAAGCGTTCTAGTTAAAATAAGTCTAAGGATGTGCAAGCCAAGAGTGGTGCAACTGAGTGCAACACAGGGAAACAAGTTGGTTGGAATAATAGCATGATTGGGCACTGGGTAACAGTTGGACTGGATAGACAGGTGAGTCATTGAGCAGATGGGAAACAGCTGGTAAACACAGGGAGCTGAGACACTGAGAAAAATAAAACACAGGCAAAGATATACTGCACACCTTGTAACAGCAGCTTAAGTATAAAATATTTTAATTCAAGAGAAAACAAATATATCTGGGACTAAAATCTATCAAATGCAAAGATGCAATTTGGAGCAGTTACAGTTTTTACATGTTTTTATTAATTTTTTCACACTGGAGGTGCCTACTTTCTTAACCAAAATACTTACTTGTTTACTCATTGCGACATGCACAGTATCTTACCTCCAATGAAGCAGTGTTTTTTATCAGAAATATAGACATAAGGGCTTTATTCACCAACACATGTTGCAAAAAGACGATATCCTAAGAAGACACAATCATTTTTCAGAAGATCTTTGCATGCAACCGAAGTAAGCCACTTCCCCTTTAACACAACAAATAGAAAATAAAGTCCTAAAGTAAAGCAAAACACATGTACAAAACACAAAAGTTATGAGATCTGCAAGAACAGGCAGTGTTCCCTTCAAGAGAGCAGACAGGGCAACAGACATGGCCGGATGAGTCTTAACTCAGCAGAGGGTGAGACCCGACACCAAACTTGCAGCTACTGTTTTTAATCACTACAATGGTAGATTATTAGGAGGGGGTTATTCTTTCTTCTTCACTCTTTATTATTACATTTTGTATAGGATCAGTTGATTGGAACTGCATTTAATGTTGTATATGCTAGGTTATTAGAGTCATTTCAAAACAGAGAGAAAGCAAACTAGCATTGCAGCAAACACCTCACTGTGCAAAAATCCTAAATACAGCAGAGTTGGATGTTTACAAAAGATTTTTTGTGGCCTTTTGTGAGTGTTTTTTCTCTTGCATAAAAGAGTGTGCAGCTGTTATTCTTAACAATGGCCAAACTTTGAAATTTGTGGAATGCAGAAAAAAAGTCTATGTGTAAAACCAAACATACACACATTACCACACACATACATTCCAATTTGCTTAGAATTGATCCTAGGTTTCCATGTATTTTGGTCCTGTGCAAACTTCTATATAGATCAGTAGAGATACCCCAGCTTCTAAAACAATATCTAGCTAAAGTGACATTGGACAATAAGCCATCTATCATTCTGTACCAGCAGGCCAGCACATATGCAGCAAATTAAGGAGCATTGTTATATTTTATTTTATTATCTTTTGTTTGTAGAATGGTTACTGTTATTATCTTTTTAATGGGAAAAAAGGAATGAGTTGAGCCGCCCAGTGTGGCAGTACATTTGTGAGACACATATGCTCATCACAAATACCTGCATAGCTTTGCACTAAAAATATCTTCCCTTTATAAAGGCAAAATAAACATCTACTGTTTATGCCTTATAAAAGTATGAGTGCAGTTACAACTACCATTTTAAAATCTGCTACAATTTTCAAATTGTGATTTGATGGACCTGTTTAAGCATATTTTGAGGGAATTTACTAAATCTCTGCATCAGACAGATGTGGCATTCGAGCTATGGTTCAAGATGACTTAAGAAAAAACAACCTTTCAATTATCGGCTTCTAAAAAATCTTCAGTTGCACTGTGGTTGAACTGGCAAGACCAAATCCTTAATGATGTTGGGCAGATGATAAGTCATCTGTCATCCGGTACCGGCAGGTCGAGCAGGATATCTGAACATTCACAGCCCTCATTCTTCCACATCTGATGTCCTCCAGCAATGCAAAGGCTGCTTTCCTTGCACAAGTACACATGGCATTACACAGGTATTTATGGACATGTGCAGTTTTTCTACACCTTTTCAACCCGATTAATCACCACAACTGATTTTTTGGAATAGGGATGTCAACAAAAAAATGACGTACGTTTAACACGTTCAAATGGTTGAAAATGTCAACTTAGACAACTTCTTTCAGTGTTGTAATATCACAGCTGTCCACTAGAGGGCCCCTATTCTTTCTTAAGTTAGCTATTACCAATATCTGCAAGACTTGGCGTTTGTGTCGCTATTTTTAGAAACTTTTCAAACCTCTCTAGCAACTTTATTTCAAAAAAGTATCCAGCATCAAATCCAGCGACCTTTTCTGTATTTCTTACTGTCAAACAAAAACTCAGGGTTATAAATGAGCAATTCTAGGAATACCTCTGAACATAAAGTCAAAGAACCCCTGCTCCACCACAGGAGTATAAAAATTTATCCATCATCCACCACTGGGTGAAATGCTGATTTTGTTGGCATTCTGGAGATTTTGTTTCGTGACATGAGAATTTATTAAAGATAAGCATCTTCTGTTGTTATATGTTTATTAATACATTATCCAGATTTAGCACTTTTACTAACGAATACCAAACAGCAGGTTGCTATATACAACAACACGAACAGCTCACATGAGTAAATTGTGTTATATTTTGCATCCATGCATTAATTTTGACTTTTCCTTGCATTATTTCTTCTTGTAGTATTGCACAGGAATATTTGGCACAAAATATGAAAAACACAACATACTTTTTCAATTTTTGCCTCTGATAGAAAAATTGTCACTTCATACCAGATGTGGCAATATAAGTCCAAGAACTGAGACAAATTAGCTTTGACAAGGAGTGAGAGTTATAACTGAAAGCTGGCTGCAGCACATGGAAAACAATAGCTGTGCAAGATAACTTGGATGTAAAATGGTGAGTTTTAGATTTAAAGTCATTTTGTTAATTGTATTTCCATCACTTCTGTTTCTATTTATTTTGATATTTTTTATTACTTCACAGTGGAAATCCCAAATAACTGCCTAAAACCGCCAGTCTTTAAAATATTGAGTTTTTTTGGTCTGGATAAGGATATGTACTGTGCCCCCTTAGCACAAATCCTTGGCTCAGACTACGGCTCTGAATGAAATAGTGGAACTTTGCATTGGCTGTGCTGCCAGAAGCTGCAGGACGCCAACTCAGACACTGACAATGAAAAGGGGGGAAGCCCTGGATTTGAAAAATACCATCATGCTTTTCCAGCTGTGTTTTCTATCCAAGCTGCATTTATTGCGATTCTCCCATCAATTTCATAAGTTAGAGCACAACAGGGATTGCCTCTTAAGACGAGAGACTTACAACATCTGAAGCACTGAGAAATAACTGCAAACTATTTCCAAAATCCAGAAAAAGCCAAAGTGGAATTTGTCATTTGACAACCTGTCCACATCCCATCTGTTTCCAAATATAAAATACTACATCAACAATATTCCATCTCACAAATATTCATGTATGCTGGTTGAAATAACAACCAAATCGAACCTTTAATATCATTGTTTCAACTGAACAGACAACTGAAAGTTGATCTTTCATCAAACCTACAAAGAATATAATCAAATGGGAGGCAAGCATAACATACACAAAGATATCTGCAGCTAAAATAATTATCAACATCACTCTACTTATGTTATGCCTCTTTATTGTGCTGCTCTGGTAACAAGGGCTGAAGGAGGATTATTCATGGAACTTGTGAAAGTACCAAAACCCTTTCACCCATTTTTCATAGTTTTTTGTGTATTCTAAAAAATAGAAAAATATATCATCATTGTAAAGGAATCTAATAGATCACTCTTCTAAATAAAATATAAACAATTCCCTTCAATAGATATTATAACTCAAATCCAACTGTTTGTCATTTATTGTAAGACAAAAAAATCCTGCTGTTTTGTTAGGGTATCTAAAGGTGGAGGAATAAAGTTCTCTAGAAGTCACAGCCTACATACAATTAAAAATCCATGAAAATGTTTAAAAACTGAAATTCAAATATCTTCCCTATCCAATCTGTCTTAGCCTTATCTATTTTTGGAGCAGAAGAATGTGCAAATGTCCAGTCTCCAGATGGGCAAATTATCTATACACTGGAAAAAATCTAAATCTAGAGAAGTTATTTTTTCTTAAAATAGGTGCATTTGTTCTTGGATTGAGGAGATAAAAGAGACATTTTGCCAATGAAACAAGACAATTTAGATTTAACATAAGAAAACAAAATTGCATTGTCTTATTTCAAGTCCATTTTATCTAAATATTTTATTTTAAGAGTAAAAATACTCATTCCATTGGCAAACCATCTCATTTACACACTCAGATTAAGGGTAAATGCACTTAATTTTGAGAAATGTTTACTTATTTCTAGATCGTTTTCCCAGGTAGATAGTGTATAATTGCAGAGAAAGGTCCCACTGACTTTAAGGAGCTGAATACTGAAGTGCTATTAATGCAAAACAGCAATTCAACACTTATTTAGTCCCATTCAACTGAAAGAAAATGAGATCCTTCAAGAAGTTGGTGTTAGATCATAGAGTTCAATCCATGTTTCTTCAGAAATTGCAAATTTTCTATCAAACTAATAAGCATAGCTAAGTCGTTATGTATTTAGGCAAAAACCTGAAGCTGCATTGGATTGACAGGGGTTCTTGTGATCTACTGCAACCTTTTGCACCAGAGCAACTGTGGTTACAACATAGTTCACTACCATGAATGGTTGAATTATCAACAATAGTGCTCAATTATAATTTTTAATACTGTACAGTAGCGTTAGATAAATCAAACCCTGATAAGTGTTGACTATTTACAACTATTTATAATGTCCCAACTCTGGAAAAGTGTTAACTGTTCAACACTTTCAAAAGTGCTCTTTTTTACTAGTTAGCTGAGTGCTGTGCTGATTTTTTTCTTTAGCGGTCTGAACAAAAATCTGTATTTGGAAAAATTACAAAGAAACCCCAAAACAAAATATTTGTTATATTACTGGTCTATCATAGATAATTCCAACAGACCACAATTAGGGTTGGGGTTGTCAAATGAAAAATTACTGTATTTCAAAGATGATCAAGTTTGAATACTTTAGCAAAATGCTGCTGCTGCTTTTGTGTGCATTCTTGGGAAGAAACACCTTTAAAAGTTTCTCTTCTGGAGGTGAAAAGGTAGAGGAAATTCTGGCTCTCCTCATAAATACACGTTTGATGGTGCTCTTTGGTATAGCAGTCAGATTCAGTTAAGGCATGCAAGGGCGATACTTTTCAGAACCCATTGTTGGTCAGAGAGATGAGGTTAAAAAATATGTTTGCGGGTGATTTAAAGACACATGACCTGACCCACATAAGCTCTAATGAGAATAACTGAAGCCCAGTGAAACCCAGCACTGAGAATATCTCCTGCAACTCAGCACATGTCCCTTTGACCACATCCTTAGCTGGGATAATCACATGTCCGGCTCTGGATGCAGCCATCAACTTAAATCCTGGCAGGAGAAAACCACATACTTTACCCCAAACGGCTTTGCTGCTCCCATGTGGATCTCTCCACTCTCTCACCTTATCACCACCTTGATGTAAGATTCAGCTGTGAGCAACAGCTGTTTCTTCTTATTCCCGTAAAGCTACTTTATCCTTATTCCCCTTCAATCGATCTCTGTTGCCCTAGATATGTCACCGGCATCCTATACCTTCAAACTGAGCCTCCTAACTCTCCAAACACTTTCATCTTTTCTGCTGCATTTACCACTTTATTAGTCTGATCATGACATGAGGTTCTGTTTGGTCTGGCATGGCTCTAATTTATGAGATATATATTAAGGCTAAACTGTGTCAGTCATATGGGGCTTTGCAATCTTACATTTTTATATTTCCTAGAAATTTGCATGCAGCAAAAAGTTACTCTTTAATGTCAAGGGCAAGCATAAGAAAATAATTAGAAGAAAATTAAATATTTTGAAACAAACCTTCTTGCATAACAACTCAGCTTCATCTGTCATCCCCTTATCTCTGACAGACTTACTTGTCACTGTAAAGAAAAGTATTCCCACAGCTTCATGCTGCATATACTTACATTAAATCATGGATGGCTAGCCCTCTGTTTACTAATTAGATGAAGGCATTGTTATTTTCTTTAGGTGTCCTGATAAAAACAGGGGCAATAAACCTCAAGTAGTGTAATTGAAACAGATTCTCATTTAATTGCATTATGACAGAATGTGAAAAGAGGTCAAAAGGTATAAACATTTGTGCCTAGAGACTGTATATATTTTCTTTACAGGTTTTACTGGTGATTTAATTCATGTTTAAATTAATATGCACATGTGTATCCAAAATGAATAAATGAAGTCATGATGTATGAAAGATGTATGAAAGCTGGAATTCAACCAACAACTTTTAGATTGTCAGGACAACAACTCTTACCATCGTGCCTCTATGACCTAAGAACACATCAAAGGTGTTATGTTGTGAAAAACTGAGATTTGAAGATTTTCGTTCCTTCTGCCTATCTGTGTATAATGCATTTTTTTATGATTATCTTCACAGATAAAATTTTATCATTTATTACAGTACCTCATACTTGGGGATTGTTGACCTAGTGGTGAGAGCAGTGAGCTTGTGCTATGAGAAGGTTGCAGGAACCCCGTTCGATCCCCACAGCCAGCACTCAGGCTCTCTGAGCAAAACCCTTAACCCCACACTGCTCCCTGGACGCTGCACAGTGGCAGCCCACTGCTCTCTAACGGGATAGGTTAAAAGCAGAGAGTTAATTTCTCCATTGTAAGATAAACCAAGTCCAATACTATTTCTTCCAGTAGCCATATATTTATATATATAAGTGTGTGTGTG